>NW_006922288.1:299793-315484 GCF_000298275.1 Orycteropus afer afer
ACGACTCAATGGCACTTAACAACAACAACAACAACAACAAAGAATTGACTCTTTTGAGTTGTGGTGTTGGTGAAGAATACTGAAAGTACCATGGACTGCCAGAAGAACTAACAAATCTGTCCTAGACGAAGCACAGATGGAATGCTCCTCGCAAGCAAGAATGGCCAGACTTCGTCTCACCTAATTTGGTCATGTTGTCAGAAGGGACCATTTCCTGCAGATGGATTAAATGGTTGGTAAAGTGGAGGATCAGCAAAAAAGAGGAAGATCCTAAAGAGATGGATTGACACAGTGGCTGCATTGATGACTCAGGTATAGCAGGGATTGTAGGACTGGCACATGATCAAGCAGTGTTTCATTCTGTTGTGCATGAGGTTGCTATGAGTTGGAGTTGACTCAGTGGCAGGTAACTGCAGGAACAACCATGCTGTGAGATACTCCTTTAGTAGTGGTGGCTTCTCCTGTTTGCTCCAGCTCCCGTGGGAGAGCTACTATAGTCCTGCTTTCTCCCAAGTGATCCTAGTCTTTTTACTCTTTTTCTTCTCCAGTCCAGGGATGATATTAGTTTATGTTTCTAATCTCAGGGTTAATTTACATTCCACTTCTGGCTTCTCAGCTCCCTCATCACTGATGTAATCAACATTATACCCCTATTGCAAATACTCAGGAAATAATAAATAACTTGTAGTTGGCTTCTTATGAAACATTTTAATCCTATTGTGGGGGAAAATCCCTAGCAAATTCAAGGCATATTCCCACTAAGGGCTGAGAGACCAAAGAAATGACCTGGAGCCATATTCTGTGACATGGATTTATTGGGACTGACATACAGGGAGCTCAATGGCAGCAGAATGGACAAACAGAGAGAGAGAGACAAAACCGCACTGCCTTAAGGCTACATGTGATTTTTTTTGTACTAAAAGTACATGAAAGGGTTTCCTTGCCAGGACTCACATGACCTTAGACTCTCATTCCTGCATGCCCATGTTCCAGAAAGTAGAGTTTTGAGTCCAGGTGTCTTTGTATATCTCTTGGGGCTGTCTCAAGGCCTGGTTTACAGCCACACATGTCCACTAAAACAATAATCACAATGAGTTAGCCTGATAAACCCCTTCAGTGCCTTTATCAGGAACACTGCCATTTTTAGGTATGTACAGTGTTTACCCTACACACAGTCTCATCATTAATAATACCTATTTTCTATTACAAGTTTTCAAAGAATACAAATCCTTAATCAAATGTAATGATTTTCTTAGTTGCACTTATATAACATTAAAACAATTGTGATGAAGAAATTGAAGATTTTTACCAGCTTCTGCAGTATGAATGTGATGAAATATACGATCAAGATACATCGACAATTGCTGTTGATTGCAATGCAGAACTTGGAAATAAAGAAGGATAGGTATTCAGAAAATATGTCCTTCATGATAGAAATGATGCCAGAGATTGTATCATAGATTTTTGCAAGACCAACCACTTACTCATTGCAAATACCTTTTTTTTTCTTTTTTATTGTGATTTGTGTGAAATTTTATAGCAAATTCCTTTTTCATACAACAATTCATGAATATTTTGTTTCATCATATTGATTGCAATCCCAATAATGTAACAGCTCTCTTCTCACTTCCTCTCTGTGGTTAACTTTTCCCTGTCTCCTTCTTTCCTATATATTCCTGCCCTCTGAGCTAAGTCCCTGTGCAAATAATGCCCTTCTGATCCCATGGTTGGGAGCTCTGGTGGTGTATTGCCTAAGGCATTTGACTGCTACCAGAAGGCTGAAGATTCAGACCCAACAGCCACTCCTCAGAAGGAAGATCAGACAATCTACTTCCATAGTGATACTGCCTTGGAAACCCAAAGAGAGATCACAATGAGTCAGATCCCTTACTGTTATTGTGTTGCTCAGTCATTTTTGGTATATTGTCTTTCCCTTCACCCAAATCAATAATTGTTTCTTCTTATTGTAGTAGTTATGTGTCAACTTGGCTGGGCTGGTTTTGATTGGTTGGGCAGCTAGATGTAGTTATTCCCCATGATGAGACTGGTAATCAACTCCATGGTAGAATCTACTGGAGCAGTTGAGTAACTGCCTGAGGGATATGGTCTGCTTCCAGTATATAAGACAGCTTTCAGAAAAATATCTGAGCTTTCTGGCATGCTTGGAACCTGTGTTTAGTCAAGTCTTCATCTCAATGGCCTGCCATGCTGGCGCTGTAGATCCTGGAACGGTTAATGGGCTTGAACTAGTGACCTGCTATGTTTCAAAGAAAGAGACTGTGCCATTTTGCTTGTTGAGTATGGATCTGTCAGAATCATCAGCCAGCAGCTACCTGAGTTAACAGATGGCTCCAGTTCCAGTGGGCCAAGAAAAAGAGGCAGACCTGAAGCCCAAGGTTGAGGGGCCTTCCAGCCCTATAACTGCCACTTTGAATTCAGACTTCTAGCTTCCTAAACTGTAAGAGAATAAATTCCCATATGTAAAAGCCACCCATCTGTGGTATTTTATGTTAGAGCTACACTACAAAACCAAAACACCTACTTAGTAATTTTCCTTCCCCACCCCTCCCACCCCTGGTAACCAACAAAGAAAGTAATCTTCCATATGTAAACATCAACAGATGAATATATAACCAAACTGTGGGGCATACACACAATAGAATACTATGCAACATTAAAGAATAATAAGCAAATTAACTCATAATATGGATGATCGTGGAGGACATTATGCTGAGTGAAATAAGTCAATCACAGAAGGACAAATATTATATGAGTCCATTACTGGAAAACATCACAGAAAGGTTTACACAGGGAAGGAAATTTTCTTTGTTGGTTATTAGGGATGGGAGGAGAGGGAAAGCAAGGAAAAATAGATGGCTAATTAAGAGACAGTTTCAATATGCATGAAGATATTTAAAATGTAAATAAAGAGAGATTAGCTATTAGTTGATAGTTTCTGAAACTATGTTATGGGCACATGGGGGTTCCTTGTGCTACTCTTTTTTTTTTCTATTTGAAATATTTTGTAGTAATAATAATAATAATAAAGATAGGAAAGAAAGAAAAGACAAAAATGGATGCCAGAGAGACTTGGCAAATAGAGCAACTAAAGCAAACAAAAGAAATAATGAAGTATAAGAGTTGAATAGATGATTTCAAGTATAAGAACTGAATAGAACATGCTTGGAATTTCTCAAACTGCAAGAAATGAAGGATAACTTCAAGTCTCAAATTGCAATATTGAAGGATTCTATGGGCAAAATATTGATGGATGCTTGTTGTTGTTGTCATGTGCCATCGAGTGGGACCCAACTCATAATGACCCCTCCTTGGGTTTCCAAGGCAGTATCACTACGGAAGTAGATTGCCCAACCTTTCTTCTGAGGAATGGATGGTGGGTTTGAACTGCCAGCCTTCTAGTTAGCAGTCAAATGCCTTAGGCACTATGCCACCAGAGCTCCAGGAAGCACCAAAGAAGATGGAAGGAATACTCACATTCACTTTCCCTAAAAAATTGGTTGATGTTTAACCATTTCAGAAGGTAGTATATGATCAAGAACTGATGATATTGAAGGAAGAAGTTCAAACTACACTAAATACATTGATGGGGAAAAAAAGGGGTGGGGAGGGTTTCTCAGATTTGGCTTAATACCAAATGACATGTCTCAACAAATAGATGGAGGTCTGGAAGCATTAATTCATGAATACCAAAAAATTTGAAAGACAGCTACCTCGTCAATCTACCAGAAGAGGTCCATATTTGTGCCCATTACAAAGAAAGGTGATGCAACAGAAGGCAGAAATTATAAAACAATATCATTAATGCTATAGGAAAATAAAATTTTGCAGAAGATAGTTCAAAACCTGTTGCAGCAGTCCACTGACAGAGAACTGCCAATAATTCAAGCCAGGTTCATAAGAGCACATGAAACAGGAGATACCATTATTGATGTCAGATGGATCTTGGCTGAAAGCACAGAATACCAGAAAGATATTTACCTATGTTTTGCTGACTATAAAAAGGTATTTGTGGATCATAACACATTTTGGATATTATTGAAAACAATGGGAATTCCAGAACACTTAATTTTGCTCATGAGGAACCTGCATAGAACAAGAGACAGTTGTTCAAACAAAGCAAGAGGATACTGCATGGTTTATAATCAAGAGAGGTGTTCATCAAGGTTGTATCCTTTAAAGACACTTTTTCAATATGTATGCTGAGCAAGTATTCTGAGAAGCTGTACTATAGGCAGAAGAATAAGGCATCAGGATTGGAAGAAGACTCATTAACAACCTGTGACATGCAAATGACACACCTTGCTTGCTGAAAGTGAAGAGGACTTAAAGCATCTATGGATGAAGATCCAAGCTACAGCCTCCAGTATGGATTACTCCTCAACATAGAAAAAACAAAAACCCTCCCAACTGGACCAATAAGCAACATCACGTTAAATGGAAAAAAGATTGAAGTTGTCAAGGATTTCATTTTTCTTGAATACACAATCAATGTCAATGGAAACAGCAGTCAAGAAATCCAAGGATGTATAACATTGGAAAATCTGATGCAAAGATGTGGTTAAAATGTTAAAGTGCAAAGATGCCACTTTGAAGACTGAAGTGTGCCCGACCCAAGCCAGGGACTTTTCAATAGCCTTATATGCATGTGAGAGCTGGACAATGAATAAGGAAGACCTCAGAAGAACTGAAATGTGGTGTTGGTGAAGAATATTGAATGTACCACGGACTGCTAGAAGAGTGAACAAACTTGTCTTGGAGGAAGTATGGCCAGAACGCTCCTTAGAGGTGAGAACAGCCAGACCTCTTTTCTCATACTTTGGTCATGTGGTCAGAAGGGACCAATGCCTGAAGAAGGATATTATGCTTGGTGAAGTAGTGAGTCAATGAAAAAGGGGAAGACCTCAACAAGATGGATTGATGCAGTGGCTGTGATGATGGGCTCAAGCACAGCAAGGACTGTGGGGAAGGCGCAGGACTGGGCAGTGTTTATTCTGTTGCACAGAGGGTTGCTATGGGTCAAAAACGACTCGTGAGCACCTAACGACAACAGTGTACAACTGAAAGGATTAAAAAAACAAAAAGCACATTGTTGGGAGAAATTATGAAAATTAATTTATCCTTGGCACATTGTTCAAGGGAAAATAAAAGAAATAAAGCTCAAGCAACCAATATCAGTAATTAAAATGAAACATCATTATATATTCTAAATAGAGTAAAAAGATAATAAGGGGATAGTATGAAAAATCTTTGCACATTTTGTAAGAGGAACACATTTCCTTACATTTTGGGGACAGTGAGGCAGATTCGGAGAAAGAATGAGTTTGTAGACTGGCAGGAGTGTGCATCCATGTGGGGCTGATGCAAACCCTGGAGCTGTGCAAACTAAATCAGGGGGGAGAAGTTTGAAGGAAAGGAAGGGATGTGCAAAGCAGGGTGGGAGGAAATGTGCATACCGTTGGAAGAGACTTTCTAAGGAAGAGGGATGTTGTGCCAGAAAAAAACAAGTCTTCCCAGGAATTCAGCTCAGGAGGAATTATGAAGCTTTTTGACTGATATTAATATAGTCAAATCAATCAATCCTTTTCTTTGTAGTTTAAGATTTCTATAACTTATTTGCCACTGTTCATTTGTCAGTTTGTCATAGTATGGTGGCTTGCATGTTGCTATGATGCCAGAAACTATGCCCCTGGAATTTCAAATGCCAGCAGAGTTACCCATGGTGGACAAGTTTCAGTGGACCTTCAAGACTAAGACAGATTGGAAAGGACCTGGCAATCTACTTCTGAAGAAACTGGCCAATGAAAACTTATGACTAGCAGTGGGACATTGTTTGATACAGTGTGAGAAGATGAATCTCACAGTTTGGAAGGCACTCAGATACATACTGGCTATAACCTTGTGATCAAACATAGCAATTATTTTTAGGGTGGTACAGGAAAAGACAGTATTTGATTCTATTGTACATAGGATCAGCAGAAATTAGAACTGACTTGACAGAACCTAACAACAACAGGAAAGAACTTATTTAAGAAATCATTGCCTTGATAAGACTATGAAGATGTTGTTTTTCCTTTCATAGCTGGGTCTCAATTATTTGGAAGGATGTTTGTGGATGATGTGACATAGTGATCACATTTCATTTATTCCACTTGAGAAATTAATTATTGCAACACTATGTATTGAAAAATTTCTTTGTTCATTGACTTGCAATGCCAGCTTTGTTTTTGACAAAGGGTCCATATGTATTTGGTCTGTTATTGATGCTATTAGTCTACATATTTCTCCTTGTACAAATACCACACTTCCTTATATACTTAAGATTTATATTGTATCTTGATAGACAGTAGGGAAGGTCTTCATATCTTGTCTTTTTTCTTCAGGAATGTTCTTGGTATTGTTGGTGTTTTACATTTCTATATAAATTTTTTAATGATCTTACTGATTCCCACAAAAAAATCCTGTTAAAATTTTAATTGAGATGATTCTAAACATGGCGATAAAAGATAGACATAAAAGGTATAATTTATATTTCTATAATTTTGAATCTTGCAATCCAAAAGTAATTGTCATCTTCCAATTATTTGTCTTTTTAAAATTCTCAGTAATATTATGAAAAATGAGTAGGTATACTATACATCTTTTTAAATATTTTTCTAGTATTTTATTTATTAATGCTATTCTAAGTATATTTATAAAATAATAGTTTTCCAGTATTACTGATATATAAAAATGCAATTGAATTTTCCATGTTGACCACATAAAAAAATGCTTAATTCAAATAGTTTTTATCTTGATCCCAAAATAAAATAAGCCATCTTGAAACATACATTAACTAACAGATGGCTTGAGTCTAGAATATTTTAAAATTCCCAGCCTATCAATTAGAGAAAAAGCCTAGGCTCCTGGACAGGTCTCCATACAAGAGATCTCTAAATGAATTATCAACTTATGAGAATCTGGTTAATCTCACAATGAGATTCCTAAGACATACCATCAGAATGGCTAAAGTTGAAAAGACATAAAATACTAAGTGTATGCATAAATGTGGAGTAATTGGAATGCACATTTTTTGTACGAGTGTGAGTTGGTACAACTACTATGACACATTGGTAGTATTTACTAAAATTGAACAGGTGCATACTCTATGGCAGAGAATACCAATCCAAGGCAAATCCCAAGACAAATCTCTACATAAGTTCTCTTACTCACTAAAAGACATACAAAAATATTCATAACAGCATTATTTATAAAAGACAAAAATTAGAAGCAACCCAAATGTCCATCAACTCTACAATGGATAAATTATGTCATGGTCATAAAATAAAATACAATGAATGCAGTAATAAAGGTTGTACTCCATTGTGACACCATGAATGAATCTCAAACTCATGTTCAGAGAATACAGGCAGAAACAAGATAAACAATGCTGCAGGATCATTTGTAAGTAGTTCACAAACAATGAAAAAAATGGTTACATGAGGGACAGGAAAAAGTATTATATAGAAAGGGATTTATGGATTCTTCTAGAGTGTTCCTTATGTTTCATTTCTTGATTAACTGTTTCACTTTGTAATAATTCATCAGTTTATAAACTCTTTGCCTTTTTGTATGTAAGATCATTTATTTTTAAAAAAATTATAGCTCCTCATAAAACTTCAGATTATCTTATGGCAGAAACAAGAAAACAACTCGACTTTAGGGGAATAGAAGAACAGAATTTAGATGTCATTGCAATTTTGCCTAGATCTAACTAATACTGAAAGAGCAGAGAGGCAAAAACAACTCCTTTAGAATTATCTCCTGGGACAATTCATCTTTGGGAAGTACGACACCTGATATTAATATTAATCTCCATGATGTGCGAACTCAGTCCCTAAGTTCAGGGTCCTGTGCCCTTTGCAGTCTCTTTGGAGTTGATGATCTTCAGGGATCTCCACTTAAATAAAGACCCCTCCATTCAGCACACAAGCACTGACCTGTCATTTCAAGGTATAGCAGTTTGCACTTAATGGCTGAAATATCCTTTTCATATTCAAATGCGGTTATCAGTATATAAAAACTTCTTTTCATGCCTCCATTTTATACCCACACCAGTATGATTTGTCATGCCTCTGATTCTTTTAACAATAAATTGAGATTATGTTTTAAAATCTGATGTTAATCTAGGTCAGCGAGACAATATGGTACACAGGTTTAAATTTTGTTTTCTAGTGAAATAAAATGCTTCCACAAGCTTGAAATGAACATACTCTCATAAAGAAGGAACCAGTTCATGACTGTGAATTGACCTTACATGGCATTTTTTCTGGAATGGGTAAAGTTGCAAATGGCAAGCTTCATTAAAGAGAGTAGGAGAGAGACATGAGTCTTCCTTTATATTATTCTTTTGGCAGGAAAAAAAAAAAGAATATGTTTTAGGGTACCATAGCTAAATGGATAGAAATTGATAGTGAATGAATGGAAAAAAAGTTATTGTATGGATGTGTGTATTTGTCTTTGTGTGTATAGACACATATGGATATAATTGTGAGTGCATTTGGTAGAATTTGAAAAAAAATATAAACTAGTTTTTTCTCTAAGATCCCTTTCATAATCTCTTTTTACTACATTACTCTCCTTACACTATTTTGAAGGACCCCTCCTGGTGTAACAGTTAAAGTGCTTGGCTATTAACTGCAAAGTTGACAGTTCAAATCCACCAGCAGCTCTGTGGAAGAAAAGATCTGGTGAACTGCTTCCATAAAGATTACAGCCTAGGAAACCCTATGGGCCAGTTCTCTGTTCCATAGGCTACTTTGAGTTGGAAATGACTCCACAGCACACAATTGCACCAACTCCATTTGAGGGAGTACGAATGACCTCATACTATTACTAGATGTCTAAACCTTTACTTGACCCTTCCCTTGACCTCATTTCATTTCCACTGAATTCTACTTAGTATATTTTTTACATAAAAACTTAAACTAATATAAGGGACTAATTGTTAAGAATTGTCTAATATATTTTATTTCCATGATGATTTTCAACAAGTAATTTAACAATTTCAGGATATGCAATTATTAGGATAGAATTTTAAGACCTGAATTATTTTTGTTAATGATATGTAGAAAATATCTATTTGTCCTAATATGAGGTACATTTATGGTCTTAGGGTGTATTCTTTGTGTCAGTGAACATATTTATAAACGTGCACTTTTAAAGATGATTGGACTTGTACAAGCCCATT
Source organism: Orycteropus afer afer (assembly GCF_000298275.1). Lineage (NCBI taxonomy): Eukaryota > Metazoa > Chordata > Mammalia > Tubulidentata > Orycteropodidae > Orycteropus > Orycteropus afer. The sequence continues at coordinate 309,041 of NW_006922288.1, forward strand.
AAGAGTCTCGGTACTTTTAATCTTCTAGAAGGTAAAACTCTGGGTGGGTTTGATGAACATTGGAACAGCCTCTTTCATCCAACTAAAATTACTTCCTTTCCCTGACACTCATTCACTCCATTCAGATACAACATGCCCTTCATTCAACCCAAAGGGTTATTCTGAATGCATGACATGGATTTCTATCACTAGTAAGCTGGTGGAATAAATGAGTTAATGAATTCGTAAAGGAAACACATTTTTTTATATTATGTATGTGCATAATGATTATACATTGCAATGTTTAGATACAATTGTTTATATTGTTAAGTTCAATAGACAAATGTTTGCCATTACATAGGGAAAAAAATAATGCTCTCTGTAGTCTCTAGCAGCTGGCTGTCATTCATATAAGGAACATCTTTGAAACAAGTTCCCATCTCAAAATTTATGGTTGAAGAATGGAAATCATTATATATATTACTCACATGTACTGAATATCTATATTACTGAGTTCCCCCATTTAATTTGAATGACTTGTCATAAGCCATAAATTAATTACAAATATTTTATTCCTCTGGCCTTCTCTTTTTCATCTCCTTTTTGTTGTGTTGTACGTGTGTGTGTGAGAGAGAGAGAGAGAGAGAGAAATTATATCTCAGCTTCTAATAGTTATCTTTCAAGAAAATGCTTTGCTTTCATAATTAGACACCATGTGCCTCTCTGTTTTGTGTCTTCTTCTTAACATCGTCTTCTGAAGGAAAATGTGTCAAAATTTATTCTGTGGTTCACTGTGATTTCTCTCAAGGTTAGTATCTCAAACAGTTATTTTAAAGATTGATACTATGACCAAAGGCTAACAATTTTCCTTCTCTCCAAATTCTTAAAATGTTTTCCTCCCTTTTTCTGTGCAGGGCAATGGGAATGACCAATAGCAGTTTCAAAGGAGACATCATCCTGGTGGGCTTCTCTGACCAACCCCAAGTGGAAAAGATACTTTTTGTGGTTATCTTGGTGTCCTACCTCCTTACACTTGTGGGAAATACAGTTATTATTCTGATTTCCTTCACAGACCCCAAACTTAAAACACCCATGTACTTTTTCCTTACTCATCTCTCACTAGTTGATATTTGCTTTAGCACCAGCATTGTCCCCCAGCTGTTGTGGAATCTAAGAGGACCAGCCAAGACCATCACGTTCCCGGGCTGTGCTATCCAGCTCTATGTCTCCCTGTCCTTGGGCTCCACTGAGTGTGTTCTCCTGGCTGTGATGGCTTTTGATCGTTATGCTGCTGTTTGCAAACCCCTCCACTACTCAGCTGTGATGAACCCACGGCTTTGCCAAGCTCTGGCAGGAGTTGCATGGCTGAGTGGAATGGGAAATGCTTTCATTCAGGGTACTGTCACCCTCTGGCTGCCTCGCTGTGGACATCACTGGCTGTACCATTTCTTCTGTGAGGTACCCTCTATGATTAAGCTTGCCTGTGTGGACATCCATGCCAATGAGGTCCAGCTCTTTGTGGCTTCACTGGTCTTGCTCCTTCTGCCCTTATCACTGATATTAATGTCCTATGGCGGTATTGTCAGGGAAATCATCAGGATTGGGTCAGTCCAGGCCTGGAACAAAGCCCTGGGGACATGTGGCTCTCACTTGATGGTAGTGTCTTTCTTCTATGGGACCATCACTGCTGTCTATATCCAACCCAACAGCTCTTATGCCCATACTAAAGGGAAATTCATCTCGCTCTTCTATACAGTAGTGACTCCTACCCTTAATCCTGTCATTTACACGCTAAGAAATAAAGATATGAACGGAGCACTGAGAAGACTACTTCACAGACACTCTTATAAAAAAAAAATGAAGCAAAATACATGGTGGTAAATTTTTATCACAAAAATAAATCCTGAAGATCTTGTACAATGTTTCATTCAAGAACTTTTCCAAAATCTAAGGAATAAATGTGATCCTCCCTCTCCACGTTGCTGTATTTCACTTTTTTCAGAACTTTCTATCCTCTTGGAACTCTTCCCCAGGATTCTTTTGGGCACTATATAAGGCACTGTATTCTCAAAATAACTAACTCTCTGTTATTTATATCATTTCTCCTTCTCTCTCTTCCTGTGCTTTTCTTTGTCCTTCCTTCTCTGTTTACTTCCTTCCTTCCTTCCCCTATTTCTACCTTCTTTTCTTTCATACTATTACTTCATCATTTTCCTTCTTTTACAACATCTGCATGATAGGCTTAACAAACATTTTCATTGTTGTTTCTTCATTATATTCCTCCACATCAATAGTCTAATAATTCCTGAAAACAAATATCTCCAAAGAAAACTTCCTATTTATCACACTAAAAATATTTCATATGGCTTGTAAGGTACGGTGAACAGATTTATCTGAAAAACTGACTTTCAGTCCTACAATTTCCTTTTTTGATCTTGAGTAAGCTTTTATGTAGCTTTTTCTTTTTTGCATTGTTACCTTATGAATTAAATAAAAAACGAATTTTATTCTTATCTTGATTGAAAAATTTAAAAGTTAATGTAAGAAAAGGCATCTGACTGCTAACCAGAAGGCTAGTGGTTCAAATCCACCAGCCCCTCCTTGGAAGGAAAGTTGGGCAATCTACTTCCATACTGATACTGCCTCAAAAATCAAAGGAGGGGTCCCTATGAGTTGGATCTGACTCGACGACAGTGAGTTTGGTTTGGTTTGGTTAAGAAGTGATCATAAATATTAAGTTACAGCCTTTCAATCTTGAACTTATTTGGCTATAGTATTCCCACTACTTTGATCTAATATATTCCCATTACATTCAATTGTATTCAAGAAAAATTCTTACCTCGTCAATAATTAGTTCCCCCCAGCTCGGGTGACATGGTGCCTAAGTCATTTGACTGCTAACCAGAGGCTGGTGGTTCAAACCCACCAGCCACTCTGAGGAAGGAAGATTGGGCAATCCACTTCAGTAGAGATACCTCCTGGGAAACCCAACTAAGGGTTGCTCTGAGTCAGAACTGACTAGATGGCAGTGAAAGCAAAAGCAAATATGTTTGTATCTAAATGGGGGGGGGGGAATCACCTGAAAATAGGGGGAAGAGAATTAATCTTTGTTCCATCTTTGTAATGTGTAAAACCATTTTCTATACTCACTATAGAAAGTGAAGCACATTTTCATATACTGGTAGTAACAGAGTAATGTTATGTAATGATGGTGGTGTAATTTCCAAAAGGTCAAATACCATAGAGTTATGGTAAAGAGTCACATGTGACGTGAAGATATAGGACTCTACATCCTGTCTTCCTAATTTACTTACCAGCAGGGAGCTCTGGTAATGTAGTGCCTAAGGCACTTAATTGCTAACCAGAAGGCTGGTGGTTCAAACCCACCAGCCACTTCTCAGAAGGAAAGTTGGGCAATCTACTTCCGTAGTGATACTTCCTTGGAAGTATCACTAGCAGGGTTGCTATTGGTCAGGTCCTGACTCCATAACACATAACAACAACAACAACAACATAATCATAGGAAAGTTATTTAACCTCTTTGAACCTCTGTTTCTCCCTATTTAAAATGAGGAGTGCCCCCTCCCACCACCAAAGGTTTATAGTGTATATTCTAGGAGATAGTTAAAAGTCATAAAGAAAGAATTCAATAAATGTCAGTTATTTTTATTATATTCTCTTGATTTTTTAAATAAATATGAAGTAGGACTCCTGGAGGCGCAGTAGTTAAGTGCTCAGCAGCTAACTGGAAGGTAAATGGTTCAAATTTAACAGCTGCTTTGCAGAAGGAAGTTGTGACAGTCTGTTTCTGTAAAGATTTACAGCTTTTGAAGTCCTATGGAGCAGTTCTGTTCTGTTGTATAGGGTCGCTATGAGTCAAAATCAACTTGATGGCAATTAATTTTTTTTTTTTGAAGTATGTTGTCATATGGTGGACCCTTGATAGCAAATCTCTCCTACCAAGAGATGCCTTGAAAGGAAAGACTGACAATCTACTTCCAAAAGGCCACAGCCTTGAAAACTCTATGGAGTGCAGTTCTACTCTGCACTCATTGAGTCACCAGGAGATCATGAGTCAGAATCTACACCACAGCAAGTTGTTTTTTGTTTTCCAAAGTTCACTTGAGAAGAAAGACCTGATAATATATTTCAGAAAACAGCTAAGAAAACCCTGTGGATCACATAGTCTAATGCCAAAAGTTTAGGAGGATGGTGCAAGACCAGGCAGTGTTTTTTCGTGTTGTGCATTGAGTCCCCATTAGTTGGGTGTGACTCTATAGAAGCTAACAAAAACAATTTTACTTGTGATAATCAAATGAGTCCCTTTTGGTGCCTGGCCAAATATGTTTCCTAGTTGTTTGATTCAAATACATTATTTTTCATAAACAAGCCAATACTAATTATTCTACTGTGGTCTAATTATTTTTAACTCAACTATAATATTTGACTTTTGCTTTGATTTCTGTGCTTTCCCATTCCCGGAGTCTAAAGGAAAATGTATTCTTCCCCTTAATATAGAGCTTAAAGTCTTAACAAATATATCCTTATCAAAACATGAAGCTTGCTCCAATTTTATTCATATTGTTTACCTCCCACCAACTGGATTCACCTGTTATTACCCAAATGAGATGAGAATTCAATTGCCAAAGTTGTTCTGAAAAGTTGTACCAGCATGATCCATTACTCACCTGTATCATCATCCACATTTCTGTTTTCCCTCATATTTAATTTTTATTAACCTCAAATAATCTATTCCCTCAATTTTCCTAAAAGTCACCCTTTTCCATTTTTACAACATTACTTGCTGATTTCCTTAAAAGTAGAAAAAATTATTTTAAAATCAATGAATAATAAGTTTATATGAGAGAAAATAATATTTATTTTGAGAACAGCCCTCAAACTACACTTTTATGTATATATCTCCTATAACTGAAAACAAGTATTCAAACAAATCTTTATATATAATTCAAGCAGCACTATTCATAATAGCTAAAACGTGGAAAAAGTTCAAATGTTCAACAACAGATGAATGCATAAACAAAATGTAGTACATCCATACAACATGAAATATTTGGTCATAATAATATATGAAGTACTGATTTCTGCTACAACATAGATGAACCTCAGAAAACATTATACTAAGCAACACCTCCTTGGATTTCCAAAGCATTATCTCTACAGAAGTAGATTGCCCAATCTTCCTTCCGAGAAGTGGCTGGTGGGTTTGAACCACAGCCTTCTGATAGAAATCAATGCCTTAGACACAATGTCTCCAGAGCTCCCAAATATAATTCCAAATCTAAATCCACTGCAGTTGAGTCAGATCTAACTCATAGCAACCCCTCTTTGGGTTTCCAAGGTGGTATCACTACAGAAGTAGATTGCCCAACCTTTCTTCTGAGGAGTGGCTGGTGGGTTTGAACAGCCAGCCTTCTGGTTAGCAGTCAAATGCCTTAGGCAGTACGTCACCAGAGCTCCCCTGAGCAAGAGAGTAAAGAAAATTAAAGAAACAAGGAAATAATTACTCCAAAGGATTGAAGGACCATGTGAACTCCAGCCTCCATGACCCTGAGACAAGAGGAACTAGATGGTGCCCAACTACCATTCCTGAGTACTCTGAAAGTGATCACAATAGGAAGTCCCAGCAGGGTGGGAGAAAAATATGGAATAAACCTCAAAATCATAGAAAAGACAAGGCTTACTAGTCTGAGGAAGACTGGAGGAACCCCAGAGACTGTGATCTTTAGACACCCTTCAACCTGGGAACTTATCTCAAATCCCATGACTCAACTTTCAGACAAATGATAGACAGGCCTATGAAGAGAACAATAACACCAGGAAGATATGCACTCACTTGCGTCAACCATACAAGATCAGAAGGGCAGCATTTGCTCAGGGATAAAGCTAAGAAGGCAGGAAAAAGTAGGAAAGAAGGAAAAGGGAAATGGTAAAGACAGTGATGAAGTGGGAAAAGTGCTGCTACATTGTGGAGATCGCAATGAATGTCACAAAACAAAATTTCTGTGAATTGTCAAATGGAAAACCACATTGCTCAATAAAATCTCACCTAAATCACAATGTAAAAAAATAAATAAATCAGTGAACAAAAATTTCAAAACAGGCAAAATTATGTAAGTTATCATAATGAACGAAGGGCTTGAATTCAGAATTTTTAAATATGTACTACCTAATAACAGAAGGGGATAAAAAGCCAGGAGCCTGGTCAGAAGAGCAGTCAGCCCCAGGCTTACAGGTGAGGAGAGACAACTCACGGATGCCCGAAATAGCAAGCGGGAAGAGCAGGAGAAAGGGGATTAAAAGCCAGGAAGGCAGAGAGAAGAGCAGTCAGCTGAAGGGATTAGGTGAGGAGGGGCAACTCAGGCCCGCCCAGAGTAGCAGGCTGGAAGAGCAGGAGGAAGGGGATAAAAAGCCAGGAACCCAGACAGAAGTGCAGTCAGCCCCAGG
>NW_006922288.1:319079-324302 GCF_000298275.1 Orycteropus afer afer
GCTATGAGTCAGGGCTGACTCGACGGCAAATAACAACAACAACAATAATTAAAAATAAAAAAAAAGGACTAGACATCTAAACAGGTACTACACATAAGGTCTCTAACAAGCCTTTAAACATATGATAAACTAGTCAATTTCATTCATTGATTAAAGGATGACAAATCAAATCTCATAATGAGATTCCTACTGTATATCACCAGAATGGTCAGAATTTAAATGACAAAAAATACCATAAACATGTAGCGATTGGTACTAGCACACTATTTCTGAGAGTGTAAGTTGAGTAAGTTAGTATAAACTCTGTGCATAATTGGCAGTATCTACTAATGTTGAAAGGAGCCCTAGGGTACAGTAGTTAAATGTTTGTTGTTGTTGTGCCGTCGAGTCGGCCCCGACTCATAGCGACCCCTCCTTGGGTTTCCGAGGCAGTATCACTAAGGAAGTAGGATTGCCCAACCTTCCTTCCAAGGAATGGCTGGTGGGTTTGAACCGCCAGCCTTCTGGTTAGCAGTCAAGTGCTTTAGCCACTATGCTACCAGAGCGCCTAGTTAAATGTTTGCTGCTAACCAAATGTCAGAGGATTTGTATGTGCAACTGTCTGTGAGAGAAAGATGTGGGAGTTTTCTTCTGTAAAAATTACAACTTTGGAAATCCTATAGGGTGGTTCTTCTTTGCCCCACAGAATCACTATGTGTTGGAATTGAGTGAACAGCAACCGGTTATTAAAGTTGAACACATGCATACTTCATTACTCAGAAACTCTGCTCCAAGGTATAATTCCAAAAGAAAGAGTTATTTAAGTTCGCTTTCTCATTGAAAGACAGATACAAAAATATTTATATTAGTATTTTTTTCTTAAAAGGAAAAAATTAGAACTGGCCCAAATATGCGTGAACACTATAATGGAAAATGAATTGTGGTCCATTCATTCAATGTAATACAATGCAGCAATAAAAATTGTGCTCCAATGTTACCTATGCCAACACATATGAATCTGACAAATTTAGTATCTTGTGAAGGAAAGCACACATAGAAGAAATATTATATTATTACATTTCTATACTTCAAAAACCATAAAATAATGGCTACATGGATGAGAGGAAAAGTTGTGTATAGAAAGGACCTTGAGGATTCTTATAGAGTGTTATTTATGTTTTATTTCTTGGCTAGATATATTCATTTTGTAGTAATTCATCAAACTTCACTTTCATTAATTCTCTCCTTTTTTGCATATAAAATAATTTATTTAAAAAAATTAGTAAACTTTCCCGAAAATACAGCTTCCCTTGAAGATTCTGAATATCTTGAAATCATGAGATTCAATGATAAAAATCTGATCATCTGGTGCTGAGTTGTGTCCTTGAGGTAGGGCATGTGCTGTACAATTTGTCACAGTCTCCATCACTCTTTAGAATTGAATATGCACTTTAGCTAAATATTAGCCATCATTTGTCATTGTATTACTGCAGTTGTCTTCCTTGTGACTGATCACTCAAGCATTATTATTGCCTACCTGGGACCTGTATGTGCAAGATTTTTACCTGCAGCACAAAATATTGCAAAAGATATTAGACTTACACAAGAAGAGTTCATCTCTTCTACTGAGACGTGAAGAAACATTACTTGCAGAATTCCTCACATTAAAAGTCAATCAAAAACAAGTTCATATGAGAGAAAATAGACTTTTAAGAATGCCTTTAAAACATGTATACAAATAACCAAAGGCTCAACATAAACCAACATATGAGTAAATTATTTGTTATTCACTCATTCAGTAGAAATTTATGCATCATTTTATGTTTAACACTGTGAAGGAAACAAAAATTGGAAGATGCGAGCACTTATTCTCTCTATAAGACAGATGCTATCTGTGTATAATGCAATACCATTCATCATAAGGAGAAATGAAGTCCTGATACATGCTACAACATCAGTGAACCTTGAAAACACTGTGAGAAGTGAAATAAATCAGTCACAAAAGGTAAAATATTGTATGATCTCACTTAGATTAAATATCCAGAACAGGCAAGTGCATAGAGACCAAGTTCATTATTGGTTACCAGGGATGGTGAGAGGGAGGAGCAATGGAGAACTCATTGTTTAGGGGACATTGTGTTCCTGCTAAGGATGATGGAAATATTTGGAAATGAACAATGCTGATGGTTGAAAAACATTATAATCATAATTAATGTCACTGAATTATGTATGTGAAGAATGTTAAATGGCAAGGAATTTGCCATATATAACAATTAAAAATAATAAGAAGGAATAGCAGTCTCTATCCAATGTCTCAGGAAGTTCTGTTTTCTTTACCCTCAATATCTATTCAGAATTGTTATCACCTCCCTTCCTACCACCTTGCTCTGGATCCCCACCATCTTGACATTTGATTAATGACTTCTATTCTTCTAGGCCTCTGCTAATAACATGCCCAAAGTACATGAGGTGAAGTTTTGCCATCCTCACTTCGAAGGACAATTCCATACTTCTTCCAAGACAGATTTGTTTGTTCTTCTGGCAGTCCATGGTGTGTTCAATATTCCTCACTCACACCACAATTCAAATACATCAATTCTTTTTTGGTCTTCCTCATTAATTGTATATCTTTCACATGAATATGAGGTGATTGAAATTCCCATGGCTTGGTTCAAGTGCATCTTCGCCCTCACAGTGACATCTTTTCTTTTTAACATCTTAAAAAGGTCTTCTCCAGCAGATTTGGTTACTTGACTGCTGCTTCCATGAGTATTGAATATTGAATCCAACTAAAATGAAATCTTTGACAACTTCAATATTTTCTCTTTCTCATGATGTTGCTTAATGGTCCAGTTGTGATGATATTTGTTTTCTTTATGTTAAGGTGTAATAATGAAGGCTGTAGTATTTGGTGTTCATCAGTAAGTATTTATTAGGAGGGAATCAGTACATTATACTTGGTAAAGTAGAGAGGTAGTGAACTAGGTGGACTGAGACAGTGGCTGCAACCATGGGCTCAAACATTGCAATGATTGTGAGGATAGTGCAATTCTACTGTACTTACTATCATTATGAGTCAGAACCAAACCGATAGCACCTAACAACAACACCACCACCCTTGTAGGCAATTTTAATACATCAGTTTAATTCTTCTTGAGGTAGATCACGTCATTCCTCTGCATGAATACCTAGAATGACTTTTATTTCAAGCTGCTGTTTTTACAATGGCCCACAAAGTCCCACATGATCCTGACCTCATCTCCTCTTGACTTGCTTGCTGAGCCCCCTTGACCTCCTTGTTCTCATTTATTCCTTTTTCTTTCAGTTAACAATGCACCCATTGCCAATTAAATGCCTTTGTGTATACACTGAATGTACTATTCAATGATACCAATTATATCAATTATACAACCAACACCAATATTTGTTGCCAAATCTTCTATCTCCATAAACAGAATCTCAGTGCTTCCTAAATAATGATTGCCCCTTTTCCCCTTCCTTCCTTCCTTCCTTCCCTAGTAAACACTATTAAAGTTTTATCTCTGTACATTTACCTGTTTTAAATATTTAATGTAAAGTGAGATCATACACTTATATGTCTTTTGTGATTGTCTTACTCCCTGTTGTTTTTAAACACCAGGTATCTTCCCATTGTAGGGACTTTTGAAAACTTACCTTTTCAAGGGGACTTCTGACCAATCTGTCCTGCTCACCCACCAGATACGCCTTACTTTACACCATAGTTTCTTTCACTCATAACATTTATCATCTTCTAACATAGCATGCAGTGTTGTTTATTATTATTATTATTATTATTATCTCTCTCCTTCCCCTAGAACATTAACTTCTCTGAGGTAACGATCTTTGTTTTGCTCAATAAGGCTTCCCAAGTGCCTGGAACAGTGCCTGGTAGTCATAAGTACTCAAAAATTATTTATTGGGAATGTTTAATTAATTTAAAATTATTCAAGAAGCTGCCAGTTAAACATCTAAAGGAGCTGGAAGATTTTGCCTTAGGAGAATGAGAAATGAATGTGGAGAGGGAGTTGGATCTTATTTTTTAAATAAATAATCTACGTAGAAATATTTGACTTTAAATTATGTATGCATAATCTCTTGAGAAAATAAATTGATACTTAAAAACATCAAGTTTAAAAAATAAAGAGATGCATATTAAAGAAAAAAATGATGAAGGTAAAATATTGGTTTATTTAATTTCAGACTTTAAGAACATTTTCTCATAAATGTAATCACACTCAAGATACACTTTTCAGGAAACCTCCCATGAAGAAAGCCACACTGTTGTTTTGTACTTAACATTGTTAAAAATACAAAATACATAAAAAATTAGGACAAGAAATACACAAAATAAAGATCTCCAAGGGGTGGGGTCCCTCCTCCACTCCTAACTTCACCTCTCCTTTTTTTCCCTGGAAAGATCATCGTTATTAGATTGATGGGTATTGTTCCAGAGATATTCTATGAGAACATATACTTACTTATACATGTATGTTGATAGGTGAATAGGTCAATAAAGGAACACACATTTTGTGTTATAAATAAGCCACTTGTCGTTGAATTGACTCCAGCTTATGGTGACCTCATGTCTTTCAGAGTAAGACTGTGCTCCATAGGGTTTTCAATGGCTGATTTTTCAGAAGTAGATCACCAGATCTTTCTTTTTGCTATTTAATTTTTCTTGTGATTTGGATGAAAGTTTACACAAAAAAAAAAAAAAAAAAGCTCACTGCTGTAGAGTTGGTTCTGACTCATAGTGACCGCTCCTCGGGTTTCCAAGGAAGTTATCTCTATAGAAGTAGATTGCCTAGTATTGCTTCCAAGGAGTGGCTGGTGGGTTTGAACCACCAGCCTGCCTTCTGATTAGCACTCAAATGCCTTAGGCACTATGCTACCAGAGCTCCCAAAAGTTTAGACAGCAAAATTCTTTTCCACACAGCAGTTCATATACATTTTGTTTCATCAGCTCTCTTCCCACTTCCTCCCTATAGTTACTCTTTGCTGTGTCCTTCCCTCACATGCTCCCCCAGCTATCTTCCTGTGCAAGCACTGCCCTTCTGTTCTCCCAGGAATGATTGTTCTAAGGAGTATATCTACCTGATGTAAATGTTCACCCCATATGCCAGTCTATTGTTTGGTTGGAAGCCACTGGAATGAGTTCAGTTCCAGACCTGAAGGGTAACTAGGGGTCATAGTCTCAGGGGTCAGACCATGCTTTCTCAGACC
>NW_006922288.1:324611-326001 GCF_000298275.1 Orycteropus afer afer
AGAATATATTTAATTTTATTAATTTTATATATTTTATTTTATTTCTTTTTTTTTACCAGATCTTCTTCTGAGATAGCTCTGGGTGAACTTAACCACCAAACTTTTGGTCAGCTGCTGGTTTTGTTAACTGTTTGCACCATCTAGGAAATCCCATCTGATAAACACTCTCCTATAAATTACTTTTCCCCTTTAAATGTATATCTTGGAGATCTTTCCAATTCTATAATGATAGATTTGCTACATTATTTTAATTGACTGCATAATATTACATTGTAAAAATGTATTTAACAATATTAAGGCCAGTGGTCATTCATAATGTTTCCATTCCTTTGCTACTGCAAATACAGCTGCAATGAAGGTCCTTGTACATGCACCTCTGTACAAATATGTGGTAAGATCTCTGAGGCAAGTGTTCATAAATGGAATTGCTATGAATTGCTGTGTCACTAGGCACATTCAGTTTTTTCATTAGTTTGTTTTACTTTTATTGTGGTGAAAACATACACAGCAAGACATTCACCAACATAACAACTGCCACATTTACAGCTCAGGGACATTGATGACATTTTTCATATTGTGCCACCATTATTGCTCTCATTTTCCAAAATATTCTCCCACCATTAGCATGAACTCAATGCCCCACAAACAAAAGCTTCCCCTTTCCCCTTCCCTCCTACTCCTGGTAACCACTAATAATGTTTGGTTTCTATATCTAGACAGATAGATTTTTTTCCCCCCTCAACCTATCTTAGAATTTACCCTTCCCTCCCCTCCCATCCCTGGTAACCAACAAAGAAATTTTCCTTCTATATGTAAACTTTTCCTTGACTTTTATAATAGTGGGCTAATAAAATATTTGTCCTTCTGTGATTGACTTGTATCACTTAGCATAATGTCCTCCAAGTTCATCCATGTTGTATGGTGTTGTACAGATTCTACATTATTATTTAGGATTGCATAGTATTCTGTTGTGTGTCTGAACCACATTTTGTCTATCCATTCCTTGGTTTGATGGGCAGTTAGATTATTTCCATCCCTGTGCTATTGTGAATAGTGCTGCAATGAAAATGGGTGTGCATATATCTGTTCATGTCCTGGCTCTCACTTCTTTAGGATATATACCTAGTAATGGGATTGCTGGATCAAACGGTATTTCCATTTCCAACTTTTTAAGGAATCACCATACTGATTTCCCCATTGGTTGTACCATTTTACAATGCCACCAACAGTGTATGAGAGTCCCAATCTGTCCACATCCTCACCAGCATTTGTTATTTTCTGTCTTGATAAATTTTGTTACTGATGCTGGGGTGAGATGGTGTCTCATGGCTGTTTTGATTTGCATCCCTCTAATTGTTAATGAGGGAGCTCTGGTAGCATAGTGGCTAAG
>NW_006922288.1:326101-352396 GCF_000298275.1 Orycteropus afer afer
TCAAACCCACCAGCCACTCCTCAGAAGGAAGGTTGGGCAATCCTACTTCTGTAGTGATACTGCCTCGGAAACCCAAGGAGGGGTCACTATGAGTCGGGTTTGACTCGATGGCACATAACAACAACAACAACAACTGTTAATGCACCAGAGCTCTGGTAGCATAGTGCCTAAGGTACTTGACTGATAACCAGAAGGCTGGTGGTACAAACCCATCAGCCACTCCTTGGAAGGAAGTTTGGGCAATCTACTTCAGTAGTGATACTGCCTTGGAAACCCAAGGAGAGGTCCCTATGAGTCAAGTCCAACTCGATGGCACACAACAACAATTGTTAATAATCTTCAACATTTCTTCATGTATTTGTTGACTGCCTGAATATCTTCTTTGGTGAAATGTCTGTTCGTATCTTCTGCCTATTTTTCAAATGGATTGTTTGTGTCTTTGATGTTGAGGTGTTGGGGTTTTCTATAAATTTTAGAGATAATTCCTTTGTCTGAAATGTCGTTGCTGAATTTTTTTTCCCCCATTCTATAGGTCCTCTTTTTACTCTTTTCAAGAAGTCTTTTGATGCACACAAGAATTTAATTTTTAGAAGTCTCTAATCATCTAGTTTCTCTTCTGCTGTTTGTGCATTTTGGGTTATGCTTGATAATCTATGTATGACATAAATTAGGGCCCCTAAGTTTGCCCCTATTTTCTCATTGATGAACTTTATAGTTATAGATTTCACATTTAAGTCTTTGATCCATCTGGAATTAGGTTTTGTGTATAGTATGCGGTATGGATCTTGTTCATTTTTCTGCAAATGGATATCCAGTTTTGCCACCACCATTTATGAAAGAAACTATCTCTTCCCCATTTAATGAATTCCAGCCCTTTTTCAAAGACCAGCTGACCATAGGTCGATTTCTTGGTTCTCAATTCTATTCCACTAGTCTATGTGTCTGTCATTGTGCCAATGCTGGGCTGTTATGACAACTGTGGCTGTGTAGTAGGTTTTGAGATCTGGGAGTGTGAGACCTCCTACTTTGTTCTCTATCAGTAGTGCTTTGTTTATCAGAGGTCTCTCCTTTCCATATAAATTAGTGATTAGTTTTTCCATGTCTTTGAAGAATGTTCATGGGATCTGGATTGGGATTATATTGAATGTACAGATTGCTTTGGGTAGTATTGACATTTTCACAATGTTCTATCTTCCGGTTCATGAGCATTGTATATAGTTCCATTTATATAGGTTTCTTATAGTTTTTTGAGGTAGTGTTTTGTAGTTTTCTTTGTATAGGTCTTTTTGTTACTGGTAAAATTTATTCCCAAATATCTCATATTTTTCAGTTATTTTAAATGGTATTGATTTCCTTGTTTCCTTTTTTAGAGACCTTTCTGCTGGTGTAGAGGAATCCAACTGATTTTTGTATATTGATCTTCTATCCTGCCACTGTGCTAAATATTTCAATAAGTCCCAGTAGTCTCTTGAGTTTTCTATATATAGGATCATATCATCTGCAAATAGGGATAGTTTTACTTCTTCCTTACCAATTTGGATGCCTTTGTTTTCCCTTTCTTGCTTTATTGCCCTTGATAGGACTTCCAATACAATGTTGAATAGAAGTGGAGATAAGACAGCATCATTATCAGGTTCCTGTTTTCAAGGGGAATGGTTTCAATCTCTCTCCATTGAGAATAATGTTGGCTGTTGGTTTCACATATATGCCCTTTATTATGCTGAGGAATTTCAATTTTATTCCTATTTTTCTCAGAGTTCTTTTTTTAAAAAAAAAAAAAAATCAGGAATGTATGTTGGAGTTCATCAAATGCTTTTCCTTCATCTATTGAAATGATCGTGTGATTCTTTTCCTTTATTTTACTTATATGCTGGATTACATTGATCATTTTTCTAATGTTGAACCATCTTGCATTTCTGGTATGAATCCCACTTAGTCATGATGTATTATTTTTTGATATGTTGTTGGAATCTATTGGCTAGGATTTTGTTGAAGATTTTTGCATCATATTCATGAATCATATTGGTCTGTAGTTTTCCTTTATAGTGTTGTCTTTGACTGATTTGGGTATCAGGGTTATGCTTGCTTCATAAAAGTAATTAGGGAGGATTCCATCCTTTTCTATTTTTTGGAATAGGTTGAGTAGTATTGGTGTCATCTCTTCTCTAAATGTTTGGTAGAATTCTCCATTTAATCCATCTGGGCCAGGCCTTTTTTTTGTTGGTAACTTTTTTATGACCTGTTCAATTTCTTCTTTTGTTATGGATCTGTCCAAGGTTTCTAACTCAGTCTGTGTTAGGTTAGTGTGTTTCTAGAAATCTGTCCCTTTCTTCTAGGTTTCCGAGTTTGTTGGAGTACAGTTCTTCATAGGATCCTGATATTATTCTTTTTGTTTCTGTTGGTTTTGTTTTGATGTTACCCCTTTCATTTCTTATTCATGTTATTTGCATCTTCTTCTTTTCCTTTGTTCAGTTTGCCGGTGGTTTGTCAATTTTATTAACTTTTTCAAAGAACCAACTTCCAATCTTGATTTTTTCTATTGTATTTCTATTTTCTGTTTCATTTATTTCTGTTCAGATCTTTATTATTTCATTTCTTGTGGTGACTGTAAACTCTCTTTTTTGTCCATTGTCTAATTGTTGGAGATGTTGGATTAAGGTTTTGATTTTGACACTTTCTCCTTTTTGATGTGTGCATTTATTGCTATAAATTGTACTCTGATCACTGACTGCTTTTACAGTGTCCTAAAGATTTTGCTATGTTGTGTTTTCATTCTTATTTGATTCAAGAATTTTTTTTTTAAATCATTTTTGATTTCTTCTCTTATGTTGTTGTTTTTGAGGTGGGTGTTTCTATGTGTTTGTTCTTCTTGCATTGGTCTTCCTAGTGTTGAATTGTAATTTTATTGCATTGTGATCTGAGAATACGCTTTGCAATATCTCAATATTTTTAAATTTATTGAGGCTTGCTTTGTGGCCTAATGTATGGTCAATCCTAGAGAATGTTCATGTGTGCTGGAAAAGAATGTTTATTTTGCTGTTGTTGAGTGAAGTGTTCAGTAGATGTCTACAGGTCAAGTTCCTTGATCCTATTGTTTAGTTCTTCTGAATCTTTGTTAAGTTGCTTTCTAGTTCTATCTTTTATTGAAAATGGTGTGTTAAAGTCTCCTACTATTACTCTGGAGCCATCTATTTGTATTTTTAATTCTGTTAAATTCTGCTTTATGTATTTCGGGGCTCTTTCATTGGGTGTGTAGATATTTCTTATGGTTATGTCTTCTTGTTCGGTGATCCTTTAATCATTATATGATGTCTTTCCTTGTCTCTTATGATTGATTTTGTCTTACAGTCTATTTTAATCAGAAATTAATATTGCCAATCCTGGTCTCTTTTGATTTCCATTTGTTTGGTATATCTTTTTCCAACATTTGATTTTTAATCTATTTCTCTCTTTGTGTCTAAGGTGAGTCTGTTGTAGACAGCATATTTATGGGTCATATTTTCTTATCCAGTCTGCAACTCTTCATCTTTTAAGTGATGCATTTAATCTATTTACATTCAGTGTAATTATTGACAAGAATTTATTTATTGCTTTCATTTTGTTACTTTTTTTTCACGGTGTAGCTGGTTTCTTTGTTCCATATAATTTTAGGAGCTGAGCTCATTAAGTTTATAAGAGGTGTTATTATTCCTTCATTGCTGTTTTTTAGTATTTGCTAAGTATTTGTGCTTGTTCTCTTTTTTATTTTGATATGAAAGTTTAATATTTTTCTTTGAGGTTATCTTGTCATTTATAATTTTCCTCTCAAGTTTAAAACTGTCTCTTCTATTTAGTACTTGACTTGACTTTCTCACAATTTAGAAGTCCTGTAACTACACTACTTATTCCCTCTTTTTGGTTTGTACTTGTCCTCATTTATCAATTGATGTCTCTGGTTCCCTGCTTACAGTCTTGTGAGCTTATCTTACTTCAGATACTTCTATAACTGGGTTGGTTTCTGGGTTATGTCATCATGTGTGTTAATCATCAGTTGTTGTTTGCTGTTGTTGGTTTTCTGTCCAACGGGATCCCTTTAGCATCTTTTGTAAATTCAGTCGGGTTTTAACAAAGTACCTTAATTTCTGCTTATCTGGAATTATTCTACCTTCACCCTCATTTTTGATAGACAATTTTGCAGGGTATGTAATTCTTGGTTGGATATTTTTTTCTCTCAGGGTTTTCTATATATAATCTCATTGCCTTTGTCCCTGCATGGTTTCTGTCAAGAAATTAGAGCTTAGTCTTATTGGTTGTACTTTGTAGGTAAAATTCATTTTTCCTGTGCTACTTTTAAGATTCTCTCTTTGTCTTTGGTTTTGAAGAGTCTGATGATGATATGTCTTGGTGATTTTCTTTTGGGATCTATCTTCTTAGGGGTTTGTTGACCTTTTTGAGTGGATATATTTTCATCTTTCATCATGCTAGGGAAATTCTCTTCCAAAAAATCTTTGACAATTTTCTTTGTTGTTTTGTCTGTCTCTTCTTGTTCTGGAATTCCAATAACACGTACATAGGTTATTACTCTTGTTACTATCCCATGTGAATCTTAGGCTTTCTTCATCATGTTTTGATATTTTATCTGATTGATCCCTTAACAATGTACTATTAAGATATTTGTCTTCTATCTCATTAATTCTGTATTCCATTGATTTGATTCTACTTCTTTTACTAATTCAACATGTTATGTATTTCTGAAATCTCAGTATTAATCTTCTGTGTTTCTTTTTGTTGTTTTTTTCCCCCTTTCTAGTTTTTTGTTCTTTTTTGTCAATTGTATTGTTTTCTTAAATTGTTCAAGAGTTTGTTCTGTGTTTTCCCAAATTTTGTCAGTTTTTTCCTTGATCTTGTCAGTGTTTCACTTGATTTGTCTCTCAATCAATTGAAGGTACTCAAATATAATTAGTTTGAGTTCCTTTTCAAGGAGTTCCAATGCTGCTTCTTCCTCAGCAATGTTTTCTGGATTTGTATCCTATTCCCTTGTTTCTACTACTTTACCCTGCTTTTTTTGTGATCATCTGTTGTCTCTGAGACATTGTGGTGTTGGTGTATTATGTTTAATTTGTGGTTCTCTGTTGGTATGAGTTATACAGGAATTTTTTTTCCCTTTATTTTGTTTGGATATGTCTGTGTGAGCAGGGTACTGTGGTCCTCTATTCACTAATTGTTAGCATTTAGGCACTCATCACCTATCTCCTGATGGGTATAATAGAGAATGAGAGTGTGTGTATAGATCTCTGTTAGCTGTTCATAAAGAGCAGTTGAACATGAGTTGAGCTTCTACTGGCTACCATTCACCATTGGTCAGTTGGTGCAAAAGCAAGTGGTGGCCTTCACTCAATGAGTAGGGCTGTGGGATGTGCAGGTATGGTTGGGTTGTCTGGGAACTGTTGTCTTCCACTCAGTTTAAAAAGAAAGAAAGAAAGACACCAAAAAGAAAAGAGAGAACAAAAACCAGACCACATAAATAAACAAGAACAATCACCTCCCCCCAAAAAAATGCAATATAAAAAGATTTTAAATATATTTAAAATTGGAAAAAGAAAGAAGGAGAAAAAGAGAAAGAAATGAACAAGCCACAATATCTGGGGAGGGAGGAATAAGAGAAAAGAGCAATAGTAAAAGAACAGGGAAAACTGCAAAAGAAAAAAAAAAAAAAAGAAAGAAAGGGAAGAACCAAAACAAAGAAAGAAAAAAGGAACCAGGAAAAGAGCAGATAAAAAATAAATAAATAAAAAAAAAGAACCAGAGGTGGAAAAGAGAAAGAAGGGGGAAAAAAAAAAATGGAAGAGAGAAGGAAGATAAAAAGAATAATTTTAAAACAAACAAAAATAAAACTGGGGGGACCATGACCCCCCAGGCTTTTCCAGGGCACACACCAGGATGGAACACCTGCAGGTCAAGAACGTGGGTAGAGGCAAGGGAGATGACCACACCTCTGTTAATAAAGAAGACACAGGACACAAGAGTAACAAGAGAATATCACACCTCTCCAGTCATCAGTTTCTATTGTGCTTGCCCATGCTGTCCTCAACAGGCAGATGCCACTCCCAGGTCACAGTGCAAGCAAGAACACTCAACCTGCACTCACTCCAAATGGCTGCACCAGCCGCTTGCAAATGTCCAAAATGTCTGCTTCCTCAAGACAATCTCCAGTAGTCCACAGGTCTGCCTGTCCCCTTCCTCCCTGTTCTCCCTTCTGGTTGTCAGACACCAGTGCAGTCCTTGCCCATGCAGCCTTGGTGAGCAGAGCCAATTTTTAGGATGCAATCGGGAAATATTAAAAATGGCACTGTCCTTAGGACAGCTGGCAGTCTGCAGCTACATTTGTCTCTTTACTCACTCTTTCATTCAGGTTCTTCTACCAGTTGGCAGTTAATCCACTTCTTTATCCTTGCCTTCAAAGTTTAGGGTTCCAGGATCATCTTCTGTGTTGGTTTCAATTGGTTTCTCATTGCTTTGCCACAGAGGGTCTATGTAGCTTATCTAGCTATTCTGCCATCTTGCCAGAACTCTCTAGACACATTCAGTTTTACATGATATGTTGTTGTTGTTATGTGCCGTCGAGTCAAACCCGACTCATAGCGACCCCTCCTTGGGTTTCCGAGGCGGTATCACCACGGAAGTAGGATTGCCCAACCTTCCTTCTGAGGAGTGGCTGGTGGGTTTGAACTGCCAGCCGTCTGGTTAGTAGGCAAGTGTCTTAGCCACTATGCTACCAGAGCTCCCTTACATGATATATAATTCTAAATTGTTCTATAAACAGGCTAGAGAAATGTGGCTTGACAAAGTGATATAAAATAAAATATTTTGCTTTTTGTCAATTTGATAAGTAAAATGAATATCCATGTGGTTTTAATTTTCATTTCTTGAGTTTGTAAGGATTTATATATCTATATATACATATAGATATATATGTTTTTAAATCATCTGTCTAAAAGTCATATAAGAGTCTGTGTCTTGATCCTGTGCTGTTGTTTCAATTGGAGCAGGTGGTGAGTTTGAACAGCTGATTTTTCTGCTAACAGTTGAGCATTTAACCACTAACCACAAGGACTCCTCAAATCTTATAATACATCTCCCTATGCACATATGAGTCGGGGCCGACTCGACGGCACATAACAACAACAACAACAACATGCACATATAGTCATAGTGGCTATGATTATCAACTGAATTAATATGCGTCCTATATTTGTAAATTAACTTATATGGTAAACTTTAGTATAGTGGAACAATAAGGAACCATTTAGGGGAACATGAAAAAAAATAGTATTTGAGAAATATTACTTTCACAACTACATGAAGTTGTCCTGGGTTTTTCAAAATAGTAACCACATGTAAAGGGAAATTTTTCCTATTTCATAATGCATAATATAAAAATTGTTTTGTCAACCCAAGAGTATTAATTTGGGTCCTTCTGAGATGGCTCACCTAATTTGCATACTCAACATATGCATTTTTTTAAGAACGTGTCTCTGATTGCTTCTGAGGGTGTCTTGTCTCCTAGTCCCTCTGGTTCTTCTCACCTGGACATGTTGGCAGCAGAAAGTGCTAATTGTTATTAATCTCAAAGGCTTAAACTGAAGGATGAAGCCAAGAAGGTAATGCCCTGAAAATTCATATGAATGCTCCCTATGGATCTTTGACTCTCTGAGTAGGCATAAAATGGAGTTGGTTCCTTGGAGTTGACCTTTCAGTCAAATAGAGAAAGCTTGATCAATTCTATAGAGAACTGAGGAACAATCTAAACAGCAAACCCATATGTGGGTACTATTTTCAAGCCACAGGTCAGTCTTCTACCATTCCCCATCTCTAAGCCACATACTGGGCAGACCGATGGATTGCAACTCATATCAGATAAATGCAGAGGGCTCTGGGGAGGGAAGGATAGCCAAAAACAAAGGCCACCTTGCTTTGTCATTTCTTCAGAGCATGAGATGAAGAGAACTTTCAGGGGTAGAATTATAAAGTAAACAAATTAAACAATTTTAAAAGGTTGATCCCACAAGCCACATATATATTTGTTTAAGAGAGAATGGCATTGTGAAGAGTATTGGCTTAGCATTCAAAATCTTATATTATTTCATCTTTGCTTCTAAATGTACTCTATAAATTTGGGCAAGTCTTGGAAACATGTACAAGTATTAAGAAATATATTCAGAAATATATACATATTAAAAAATTGGTAGACACATATTAAGTTTATTATATGGGTTTATTTAAAGTTAAATGTGGGCATTATTATATTTAGAAATCTTTTTATACACTATTTTATATTTGGAATGATAAGGGAAAATACAAGTATTACTATTCATTTTATTTACTTATGTACTCTTGTATTTTCATTTATATAGCTTTAGCAGTGCCTTTTTCACCATTCCTCTGGAGTCAAGCTTCTCTTTCCAGCATAAACTTTATAGATCATAAGATGATGATTTTGTATAGATATAATTTTATCACTGAAAGTGTCACCATTCAGATAAATCAAAGATAGTTTAGATCTATGATAATTTAGAATAAAAGAATATGGGAATACAACTATAACATGCTCTTAGACAATAATAGGAAAAATATTTTTAGTAAATTAGAGTCATTTTGTTTTGTTTCTATTTTATATTATTTATGTCTTATGTCAGAATCATTCTTACAAAGTTATTAAAGAGTGTATTAGGTTGTAACCATTTAAAATAATGACCTTTACTTTTTTTCCTTACTCCCTCTTCATTACACTACACAAAACATGTGCTTGAGATTCTTAGATAATCTCTCCCCAATTTCTATTTCTAACCCTCAAGAACCCATCATCATTTACTTTATTTCCTATTTAAGTAAATTAAGCTCTATTAATCCCCATAATTTTGTTATTCAGTCAGCAATGCAAGAATACTTCATAGGCCTTTTCAGGCAAGTAAATTGAATTATTTCAGTATTTTATCCCACTCCTTTGATCTTGAGAAACAATTTAAATTCTTATGGAATCCAGATTTCTGGATTCCATGAAGTTTCAGGTGACACACATAAGCCATAAGCCTGAAATGATCTTTGAGTCTTGAAGAAACTGAGGTCTTAATTGTCCTATTGAGTCAAGCAATAGTCTAGCTAGTTGGGAAAGACTACTTTGCCTAAGGCATTGTGCTGTTTTGAAGAATTATCTATGTGTAGTCAGTTTTCATAAACAGAAACTCCAAAAGTCAGACTATAGCTATGTTTTAGGGTAAATCAGTACTTATTTTAACTATTCTGGAAGGCAATGCTGTATGGAATCCTGGTGACCACAAGTTGTTTTACTAATGATAAAGTAGAATAAACAATCTTTGAAATTCTTACTTTAGAACATTTTTGACTCTCTAGTTGGAATGTTACCTCAGTTTGCAAAGAGTACATTAAGTAAACTTTGATCAATTTCTATTATTGGCTTAATGTAATTTTTGTTTTAACAATCTTTATTTACCATTTTTATTTCTTTTTATATTCATGTATTCAACAAATAATTGTCTAACTAAGCATCTGCTATGTGCTAGACTGAACATTCCTACTTTTTATACTTATAGTTTTTTTCTATCGTTTTTTTCTTCTCCATTTTTCCTCCCTTAACTCTACTTTCTGAGTTTTCTAATTGTTATGTTGCTATAATATCATCTTTACTCATTTTACCTCTTGCATTTCTATAAATCTTAAATATTTAGGCAAGTTCTCATCTGTTCTGAAAGTCTAGGGTACATACTACATAATCCTCTTTAATAATTCTATTGTTCTTCTGGTGTGAAATACGTGATTTAACTTAATTCATAACAGTCCCAGCTTATCTCAGAAACATAGAATTTTATGTCCCTTAGGGGGTAACTGTGGGCACAAAAATAAAGATTGTAAAAAATGAAATGAAGCAATCTTTGAGAATAGAGGAGGAACTGCTTTCTTCAGATTTAGAAAAGCATTAGCTGGGAATAGATTATATAATGAGATTCTCAAGGATTCTTTAGCAAGAAAAGAATCAAGATGGAATTCAGGTAGCGTTCTTCAATTGCCCCTTATTGGCTAAGTAATTACTTGGATACTGATACTCTTTAGAGTGCATCCTTCTCTAAGAAAACTTGGAACACAAGAGAGGTCTTCCTTTGGCCATTATAGATTAAGCAATATTTGGAGCAGAAATATATATAAAGATAAAATTATTTTTTCAATGTTGAATCAAAATAGTATTTTTTGTTTCTATGATAATCTTCTTACAAATTTTTAATGGTATCTGTTCCATTTAATTTGAAATATAATATTATAGAAGACATAATCAAATTTCCAAGGTTCTGTTGCTAAATTCTCACTGCTACAGGATGACAAATGAAAATTTAAAAAAAAAAAAAAAGAGAGTTGGGTAGAATCAGTTTGAAACAATGAGCAACGTTATAGAGAGAAAACATAAAATGCTTACAGAAAGAGGCATCTCAAGAAAATAATCAATTTAATTTTCCACAGAAGGTGCCAGGCCTCTAGAAATTTCCACAATCATCCCATATAATTTCACCATACTAGTAATACTACTGATGTGGCAGCTTTGTTTTATAATGCTATTTATATTATACTTGTATAATTTTTTCTGAAACTTGCAAGGCAAATTCACATTCAACTCTCATGGAAGTACTATGGAGTTTATGTGCAAGTATCTTTATTTTTATTTTCTATGTGAACAAATAAGTCACAATAGTATGGAATGACATATTCAAAGAACATTGCTTTTTAGCAAGTAAAATAAATCAATTTATTAATTGATGAGTTATATTGATTGATGAGTTAAATCCACTTGAAAATTATCAATAAAACCCTTTAAAATATTTAAGAATTAAGATATAAGTGGAACAAATTTTAACCTTGCCTGGCTCTTGGGCTTAGATTGTAAAATGAAGTGATGCATCTGGGTTTGGCTGTGATGAAATATCAAATGAGGTATGTTAAACTGATTTATAGATATATCATAGAAATTACAGAAATAATATTAAGATGCTAAAATAGTCTAACTTATCAGAACATCAAAAGAAAGAGTTTGATAGTACATGGTTTCAACTAAATTCAAATTAATTAATAGTAAATATCTGTAAGAAGCCTTGGTGGTGCAGTGGTGAAAGAACTCAGCTACTACCAAAATGTCAATAGTTTGAACCCATTAGTCTCTCTATGGAAGAAAGAAGTAGCAGCCTGCTTCCCTACAATTATAGCACTGGAAGCTCTGTGGGGTAATTCTTCTCTACTCTATAGAGTCACTATGAGTTGGAATCAACCCCACAGCAATTTTTTTTGTTTGTATGTTTAAGTATTTATAATGTACAACATATCTTGATACTACTAATCACAAACTTACTGTTACCAATCACACACTTACTCTTAAAGAACTAATAACCAATATAGTCAGCAAAACAGGACAAATACAGGGAAGGGAGCCCATATATACTTATATATAAAACTCATTGCCGTCGAGCCAGATCCAACTCATAGCGACTCCTCCTTGGGTTTCCAAGGTGGTATCACTACAGAAGTAGATTGCTCCATCTTCCTTCCAAGGAGCAGCTGGTGAGTTTGAACCCCCAGCTTTCTGGTTCTCTGTCAAATGCCTAAGGCACTATGCCACCAGAGCTTATTATATATACACACATACACATGTACATATACAGTAGCACAGTAATTAAAGTATTTAGCTGTTAATCAAAAGGTTGGGGTGTCAAACCTACCAGTCACTTCATGGAGAAAGATGAAGCAACGTGTTTGCATAAAGATTTACAATCTTGAAATCCTATGAGGCAATTCTACTCTGGTAGAACTATACGGTCGCTATGAGTAGGAATCAACTCAATGACAACAGGTTTTTTTGATAAATATAAATTCCCATAAAGAAATTGCAAAAAAATAAAAATAAAAAGTGCTCTGTGGCATCCTTAAAGAAGGAGAGTGGGACTTACATAACATTTTTGCACTTGAGATGATCAATAAATGATGGATAACAACAGTGGAGTTTTATATCAAGATAAACACAAGGTGGAACTAGAAAATTTGGCTGGATTAACGAATATGTGTGCATGGTTCCAACAACTGTCATATAAGGTCTTGAATGTCAAGCTGCATTTGACATAATGTATTACAATGTAGCTATCACTTATCTGTCAGTTTATCATACTTTGGATCTTGCATGATGCTGGAAGCTATGCCACCAATATTTCAAATACCAGCAGGGTCACTCATCATGAACAAGTTTCAATGGAGCTTCCAGAGTAAGAAAGACTAGGAAGAAGGACCTGGTAATCTGCTTCAGAATATTTGTCAGTGAAAACCTATGAATAGCAATGGTATATTGTCTTATATAGTGCTGGAAGATGAATATTTTCAGGTTGCAAAGCACTCAAAATACAATGGGGAAGGAGCTGCCTCCTCAGAGTAGAATCAGTATTATGATGTGGATGGAGTAAAGCTTTCAGGACCTTAATTCATTGCTGTGCCACAATTCAAAATGAGAAAAAACAGCTGCAAACATCCATTAGTAATGAGACCATGGAATGCATGATATGTGAGTCTTGGAAAATTGAAAGTTGTCAAAGATGGAATGGAATGTTGAAGATCAATAACCTAGGCATTAGTGAGCTAAAGTAGACTGGTATTGGTCATTTTGAATTGGACAATCATATAGTCTATTATGCTGGGAAAGACAAATTGAAGAGCACCGTGTCACAATCATTCTCAAAAAGAACTTCTCAAGATCTATCATGAAGTAAAAAGTATAAGTGATAGGATAATACCCAAACACAAATAAGACCAGTTAATAGAGCTATTATTCAAATTTTTCCATTAACTACTAATGCCAAAGATGAAGAAATTGAACATTTTTACCAATTTCTGCAGTCTGATATTGATCAAACATGCAATCAATATGCATTGATAGTTACTGGTGATTAGAATGAGGAAATTGGAATCAAAGAGGAAAAATCAGTAGTTAGAAAATATAGCCTTGGTTGTAGACCTCATGATAGATATTGCAAGACCAAAGACTTATTCGTTGCAAATATGAAAGAATTTGAAATATGAAAGAAAAGACGTCAAGGGATATCAAAAGTGACTCTGAAATTTATTCTTGAATATACAATAGTTTGAGAATGGAGCTGACTCGATGGTACCTAACAACATCAACAACAATGAAAATGGAAGAAATGATGAAGTAAAGAGTTGAAGGGAAGATATCAAAGGTCGTCTAGAGAAGACAAAGTAAAGTATTATCATGAAATGTGGAGAGACCTGGAGTTAGAAAACCAGTAGGGAAAACCATACTCAACATTTCTCAAGTTGAAAGAACTAAAGAAAAAATTCAAGCTTCAAGTTGCAAAATGAAGGATTCTATGGGCAAAATATTGAAATGATGCAGGAAGCATCAAAAGAAGATGGAAGGAATACACAGAATCACTGGTCTAGAAACAGTTGATCAATGTTCAACCATTTCACGAGATAGTGTGTGATCATGAATAGATGGTAATGAAGGGAAAATTCTAAGCTGCACTGAAGATATTGGTGAAAAACAAGGGTCCAGGAATTGACTGAATACCAACTGAGATGTTTCAACAAATGGATCCAACACTGGGAGCACTCACTTGTCCATGCCAAGAATTTGGAAGACAGGTAGCTGGCCTACTGACCCAAAGAGATCCATATTGTGACCATTACAAAGAAGGGTGACCCAATAGAATATGGAAATCATTGAACAATATTAATCTCTCTCCCAATTAAAATTTTGCTCAAGATAATTTAAAACAGTTGCAGCAGTACATCATCAAGGAACTGCAAGGACATGGGACAAGGGATATCATTGTTCATGTCAGATAGGTCTTGGCTGAACGCAAAGAATACCAGAAAAAATGTTTACCTTGGGTTGTTGACTACGGACAGGAATTTGGTTATATGGATCACAAAAAATAACATTTTGAAGAATAGGAATTCCAGAACACTTCATTGTGCTCGTGTGTAATCTGTACATAGACAAAGAGGCAATTGCTTGAACAGAACAAGAGAAAATTGCATAGTTTAAAATCAGGAAAGATGTGTGTCAATGTTGTATCCTTTTGCTATACTAATTCATTCTTTATTCTGAGCAAATAATCCAAGAACCTAGATTATATCTTCATAGAAAAATGTGGCATCAGGATTGGAGGAAGATTCATTAATAACTTTTGATATGCAGATGACACTACCTGGCTTCCTGAAAGTGAAGATGACTTAGTGCACTTACTGCTGAAGATCAAAGACTACAGCCTTCAGTACAGATTACACCTTAACATAAAGAAAACAAAAATTCTCACAGCTGGACCATTAAACAACATCATGATAACTGAGGAGAGTATTGAAATTGTCAAGGATTTCATTTTACTTTGATCCAAAATCATTGCCCATGGTAGCAGCAGTCAAGAAATCAAATAACATATTGTATTGGACAAATCTGCTGTAAAACCTCTTTATAGTGTTAAACAGCAAAAATGTCATCTTGAGGAATAAGGTGTACCCAATCCCAGATATGATTTTTTCAGTTGTCTCACATGCATGTGAAAGTTGGATAATGAGTATGGATTGGCCAAAGAAGAATCTGTGCATTTGAATTATGATGTTGGTGAAGAATTTTGAATATGCAGTGGACTGCCAGAAAAGCAAGCAAATCTGTATTGGAAGAAGTATAACCAGAGAGCTCCTTAGATAGGAAGATGGTGAGATTTAATCTCAAGTACTTTGGACATGTTACCAAGAGAGACCAGTACCTGGAGAAGGACATTATGCTTGGTAAAGTAGAAGATCAATGAAAAAGGAAGACCTTCAACAAGATGGCTGCAACAACAGGCTCAAACATAGCAATGATTGTGAGGACGACATAGGACTAGTGTTGTACATATACGGTCATTATGAGTTGGAACTGACTCAACAAGACCAACAAGACCAACAGTATTAGGACATGGAAAGTCACTAATACATTTTGGGCTGAGATAAGCATGACCAAATTTGAACTAAGGAAAACTGTTCTCTAAACAGGCTAGGATGTTTTGAAAATGTTAAAGTAATTAGAAGTAGGGAGATCTGTTTAAAAGTTAGAGATGATGGAATATTGAACACGTTTTAGGTGTCTGCTTAATGTTTTGAATAAATATATATTTGATGGATAGATATGAAAGACAATGTTAAAAAAAAGAATTAGTTCAGTTTTGACAAGTTGAATGACAAGCAATTACAAATCAAAGATAATGATTAGGTTCTGAATATCAAAAATTGTGACTCTATAAAACAAAATAAGGAAATGAAAAGTGTGAGGTAGGTGGGTATGAACTCAGTTTTGGATTTAGTGATCAGGATATTTGGGCTGCTTCTCATTGTCACTCATCTTCTTCACATTGTCTACTTCTTTAACTTGGATGACATCAGCATTAAAAGAAGTAGACCTTGTCAGCTAAGTCTTCTAAACCTACTATCTTATGAGTACAGCAAGAATACAATGTAGAACTAAGATCAGAAAAACAAACTATTGGAGGATCCTGGGGTTGATTTCTTAGTAGGCACATCACATTCACTATCCCACAGTAGACATTTATTATCTATTTATTTCTTTTCACAGAGTATAGATTTAAAAAAGGGAGCTCTGGTAGCGTAGTGCCTAAGACAATTGACTTCTAACCAGAAGGTTGGTGGTTCAAACCCACCAGCCACTCCTCGGAAGGAAGATTGGGCAATCGATTTCCATAAGGATACTACCTCAAAAACCCAAGGAAGGGTCACTATGAGTCAGAGATGACTTGAGGGCACATAACAACAACAGATTTAAAAAAAAGCCAAGTCCAATATTCTATGGATCTCATAATTGGAATAAATAATGATGAATGGCAGTTATTGAATTATTAATATGTAGCATGAACTGAGCTATGTATGAAATTTACATTTTAGCGCTTAATCAGTATATTATCCCTATATGTTGGATATAAATAGGAGCTCTAGTGGAGTAGTGCCTAAGGCATTTGAGTGCTAACCAGAAGTTTGGCAGTTCAAACTCACTAGCCACTCTGCGGAAGGAAGACTGGGCAATCTACTTCTGTAAAGATTTACAGCCTTGGAAACCCAAAGGTAGTTGCTATGAGTCCAAATCAACTACATGGCAGTGAGTTAGGTTTATTTTGGGGGGGGGGTACTTATCAAAAAAGATAATGTCTGGTAGTCTTAAAATGTATGCTAAAACAAGCAACCATCTGAAGTAGTCATAGACTAGTCCATAGAGAAGAAAGCCCACCAACTTAAGTGTGATCAGAGGATTTTAAACAAAATCCATGATCAAGAGGAGAGAATATATGAGAGCTTAAATTCTAAAGCACTTGGTTGTGGAAAGTTGCAGTGTACAAGGGGAGACTAAACTCCATTTTGAGTCTAGACATAAGTTCAGACACCATTTGAGTTCTTTATGTTCCTTCCCCAATGCTTGCTGGCCATTAAACCAATAGTGTAGCTATACTTAGACAATATGGACAAGCCCAGAAAAAGACAGTTTCCCATCAGGAGGAGTGTGGTTGAAAGCAGATTAATTAGTATGCAGAAAGGTACTCACACAAAGAACTAGGGAACTTGACTCTGCATGTACTTAATGATTTACTGTGATATGAATATTGGAGACCCTCAAAAGTGCTTGACCCAAGAAAGAAAAAGATCTCTGGTAGCATAGTGAGTAAGGCACTTGACTGCTAACCAGAAGGCTGGCAGTTCAAACGTGCCAGTCACTCCTCAGAAGGAAAGTTGGGCGATCTACTTCCATAGTGATAGTTCCTTGGAAACCCAAGGAGAAGTCACTGTGAGTTGGGTTCAACTTGATGGCACATAACAACAACAACAAGATGAAGTTCAGTTTCCCTTCCCCCCTTTTGCTGTGTAAAGGAGAAACTGGCACAACAGGTTTCTATGCTTGTTATGTATATTATCTGATTTTAGTTAATTGGAGTTCTAGAGGAGTCTTGTAACCATCTTGTTACTATGATTCAGGGTCTCATGCATACCCCAACCACCACTTAGCCAGGTAATTAAAGCCCCAGAACCAATCCTATAACCATTCTTAACCTACAATTATGTACATATTCCAGTCATGGTCCTTTTCCGGATTCTGTAATCCCCCTTGCAATAGTGGTGACTCAACCAATTATGATGTGATGATTTCCTTCTGTTCTCTGTCATGTGTAATGAACACCATGACTGTGAGTCAGCATATTCTATCAGCCTCTGTACTGGGTCATGTTGATGGTTTCTTTCATCTAGATGATTATTTTTGCTTTTGTCTTTGTCTTGTTTAATGCTTAATAAAATGTCTCCATAGGGAAATAAAAAAAAGTTGCACAGCTAGAAATTGGAATGATAGGATTTGAAGGAAGAAAGAAAATGTCATAAATAGAGAGAGAGAGAAAGAGAGAGAGAGAGAGAGAGAGAGAGAGAGAGAGAGAGAGAGCTCTGGTAGCATAGTGCCTAAGGCACCTGACTGCTAACCAGTAGGTTGGCAGTTCAAACCCACCAGCCACTCCTCAGAAGAAAGATGGGGCAATGTACTTCCATAGTGATACTGCCTCTGAAACCCAAGGAGGGGTTGCTATGAGTCAGACCTGACTTGATGGCACATAACAACAACAACATATATATATACACAGAGAGAGAGAGAGAAGACAATTTTATCATATTATTGGAGTCAAATAAAAATAAATCTAAGAATT
Organism: Orycteropus afer afer; assembly: GCF_000298275.1. Lineage (NCBI taxonomy): Eukaryota > Metazoa > Chordata > Mammalia > Tubulidentata > Orycteropodidae > Orycteropus > Orycteropus afer. The sequence continues at coordinate 343,882 of NW_006922288.1, forward strand.
TAGACAAAGAAAAAATTAGTGATTGGGGTTACTTCAGATATTTCATCATAAAGGAATCATGTGGCTTATATGAGGGAAGAGTAAGATATTGGCACCTCAAGTGGTAGAAGCAGTAGAACTAATGAGAAAAAAAAAAAAATGACAATAAATAAGAGAAAATGAAGGGAAAATATTTAAGTATGTATGTGCTGATGATTATCCTAAGGCATTACAAATTGGTATAGAGCCCCAAATTTTAAGGACCCAAATGTTTCAAATTCTACTGAGTTCACACAGAGGTTAATATCCCATAGACCTTACCTGGATATTTTAAAAATAATCTTTTTACAGTGAGCTGAAACATATTGGTTTTGCCTAAAGATACATATATATGTTGTTGTTGTTGTTACATGCCGTCGAGTCAGACCCGACTCATAATGACACCTCCTTGGGTTTCTGAGGCAGTATCACTACGGAAGTAGATTGCCCCACCTTCCTTCCAAGGAGTAGCTGGTGGGTTTGAACTGCCAGCCTTCTGGTTAGTAGTCAAGTGCCTTAGGCGCTATGCTACCAGAGCTCCTATACATATATATGTATATACATATATTATATATATAAAGTTGTATGTATATAACTTTGCTTGTTTTTTTTCCTTTTTAAAACCCCCATGAAAATCACTATTAGAATTAAAGCTTGGAAGGAATAAAAGGAGTCTTGATATTTTATCTTTTCATGGTACAGATTCTCTTAAGTGCTCCAGTTCCATGATGCTTTTGACTGGGGTCAACGTGAACAAGATGAAGAAGCCAAGATGCCTTGCTTCTACCCTCAGCTGTTGATTCAACTTTCATCTTCATAGTTCCTCTTGTAAGTCTTTGTTTAGGAAGAACTGCCTTCACTCAACCTGTTTAAATCTATATTCAATTGTCACCATTAAATATCCATGACATGTACAGCTGAAGATAGAAGCATTGTGACTTTTTACAAGACATAAAGATCCAGAAGATGTGAGTAGCTACCTTGGAAACACTCATGGAATAAGGAAGATTTCCCAACTACTTTGCTGGTGTTTTGTTTATTATTTTCTCAAAGATATTTCCATATTGCATTGGCAATATTGATTCAATATTTTATCTTAATCAGGAAATAGATGAAAATGGCATCATTTTACCATAATCAGGATATAGATATAGATTACTGGAAAAGTGAGAATTTCATTTCAGCATCTCTGGTCCTTAATTCTCAGTGACTCCTTTTTATCATTGATACCTATTCCCAGCAGTGGATATTTAGGGGTATCACCTGGAGTCTAATCTAACTGTGCCAAAATGTGGAACAACAGCCAGAGCTCCCTGAATGATTTCATCTTACTGGGCTTCTCTGAACACCCCTGGCTTGAGACACCACTTTTTGTCATCTTTCTGGTGGCTTACATCTTTGCCCTGTTTGGAAATATTTCCATTATCCTAGTTTCCCACCTGGATCCTCAGCTTGACAGTCCCATGTACTTTTTTGTCTCAAATCTATCCTTTCTGGATCTCTGTTATACCACCAGCACTGTCCCACAAATGCTAGTCAACCTCAGAGGAAAAGAAAAGACCATTAGCTATGGTGGTTGCATTGCTCAACTCTATATTGCCTTGGCCTTGGGTTCTACTGAGTGTATACTTCTAGCCATTATGGCCTTTGATCGTTATGCTGCTATTTGCAAGCCCCTTCACTATCCACTCATCATGAACCAGAAACGTTGTATCCACATGGCTTCTGGGACCTGGATTAGTGGTTTTGCTAACTCCCTTGTCCAGTCCACTCTCACAGTGGTGACTCCAAGATGTGGAAGGAGGGTGATGCCTCATTTCTTCTGTGAAGTTCCTGCTCTTTTGAAACTAGCCTGTACAGATACTCATGTGAATGAGGCTGAGCTCAATGTCTTAGGGGCTTTGCTGCTCCTGGTGCCCCTCACCCTCATCATAGGCATTTATATGTTCATTGCTCAGGCAGTAATGAAAATTCACTCTACAGAGAGTCGCTGGAAGGCCTTCAATACATGTGCTTCACATTTGTTGGTGGTCTCCCTCTTCTACTTTCCATGCAGCACTGTGTATGTGCAGCCTCCCTCCAGTTATTCTCGTGACAGAGGGAAGATCATGGCTCTCTTCTATGGAATTGTCACACCTACCCTCAACCCATTTATCTATACATTGAGGAACAAGGATGTGAAAGCTTCCCTTCGAAAGGCACTGACCAAGGAGTTTTGGGTCAAAACAAGATGATCTCTGAAAGGATTTAAGATGCTGAAAGGATGTATTTGCCTTTCAAACAAGATGTAGCACATGGAATTAATGAAGAACAGGGCATCAATTCACATAAATTTCACGAATGAAACAAGACCAAGAAATAAACAATTTCTACGTAGCTTATCCAATTATTAGAATGTTGTTGTTGTTGTTATGTGCCGTCGAGTCGGCCCCGACTCATAGCGACCCCTCCTTGGGTTTCCGAGGCAGTATCACTACGGAAGTAGGATGTATGTTTTGCAAAATTGAACCCCAACAAGTCATGTCACTTTTCTCCCTAACACTAATTACTTGCTACCTCAATCTCAGGGAGACTATAGTGTAATATGTTGAGAAAAAGATATCTAAAAAGTTGTATATTTGACTAAAATTATTTATAAATGAATTCCAAGTAAATTAAATATAAGTTTGTCTTAGAAAAACATTCTACTACTGTCCTGAGCTAAATTGAATCAATATGTGCTGACATGATTTAGTAATCTTCCAACATTCAGTGTCCAAATGTATTAGCCACCTAAGGCTTTTTCAAAGGGGCCCTATTGGTGCAATTTCAAAGTACTTAGCTGCTAATCAAAAAATCAGTAGTTCTAATTCACCAGTGGCTCCATGGGAAGAAAGACTTGGTAATTTGCTCCGGCAAAGATTGTAGCCTAGAAAACATTATGGGGCAGTTCAATTCTATTCAACTAGGCACACAACAAAAAGGCTTTGAAAAAAAAAAAAAAAAGCCACAAGTGCAACTTAAATCAAAAGACAATTAGGTAAGTTCATGTAAGATAAAATATGGAAATAGAAATCCATGAAAAATTTAGAGCTGACGATTTTAAGAGTTTTTTTTTTTCCAAAAACTTCAGTCAGTCTTATGTAGTCTTGTTAAACAACAATGAGGTTGACGGCAATACAAATGGAACTTACTCTGTGAGGAGAGAAAAAACTGGTGGCTTGCCTTGGACAGTCAACAGTGGTGGGAAAAATAAAGGTGGAAAGTAATCAAACTTAAGGAAAGTAAGTATTAGAGATTTACATGATTGACAAGGAAGTTTCCTTTACCACTTGACTGGGCAAGTTATTCAAATTTCAGTGTGGGGGTTATAAGAACTTTGTCTCTAATTCAAAACCTTGGTTGATTGGTTGATCTATTAGCTTTATTTAAAACAAAATTTTAAAAAAGCCACTGTCTGTAAATTGCATCATAAATATATATTTTCCAGAAATGCTTAGAAAAAATAGAGTATCAGGTCAGCAAAAGCTCATTTTCATTTTCTGAAATGGAAATCAAATCTCATACTTACATCGTGGGTATATTATCTCCATTGTCAGTGTGAAGTACAAGATGTCTATTTTTTGGGAAGGTATAATTTATTATCTCTGATTAGTTTGCTTGCCACCAAATGAGAATACTAACACTTGTCTTAATTTGAATATCATACAACAAAACATATTACTAAGTCATGGTTATCAAAAAGAACAATGGTACAGTAAAGAATATACAGAACCAAACTCACACATACACTATCATCAGATTTTTGATAAATATCCCACTGCAATGCAGTGGCGGAAAGGATGGCCTTTCCAATAAACTGTGTGGAAACAGAATATCCATATGGAATTATTTAAAATTCTCTAAACAGGTAATATGAATCAACATTTAAAATGAAACTCATTTTACTAATATTCAGGGAAATGAATGCAAATTACCAAGGTAATGAGAGGCAATCAGGCAAACAATTTTTTACATTTAATGGTGTGGTATAAGTATTATTCATTAAAAGCATGAGAAGAAACTAAACCAATACTTTGATGATAACTTGTGGCCTTACATACTTACATTAGGATAGAAAAACATTCTAAATGTTGACATAAATATCTAATTTAAAGAAATTCATAGTATATAGAAAAATCTCAAACAAAGTGGAATTAAAGAAGTAATATAGATAAGAGCAAAAATTATTGAAAACTAAGAATTTTAGAGGGGATTTAAAATTGTTTACTAAAATATTTGTAAAATGTTAAATTTATGGCAAAGTCTTTTAAGAATAAAAGCTGATAACTCATAAATCAATGATGTTATGAAGGAAAAGGACCATAACTTTAGGCAAAAATGAAAAAAAATGTGTGCATGTATAAGAGAGAGAGTAGGAAAACTTGATATAATATTTTAAAGTGCATTTAGTCATTTCTTCTACAGGATATTGAATTTAATATTGTGTCCCATAAATTAAATGATAAATTATTAATTTGAAATTCTTATAGTTCCACATCATTTCTATTTGTTGATTTATGAAATCATTAATTAAGCACTCATTCTGAGTCATCAGTACAATCAATAATATATATCTCCCTTTTCTCTTACTTCCCAAAACTTTCTTAATAAAATTATCCTTTTCCAATTTCCATTCATCTATAAAAGCGTTTAGTCATCTTTACTTATTTCAATTCATTGTAATTATTTCAAAATAACAGATTAAGCTTCTTTAATAAGGTATTGATAAACATGAACAATCTTCCGAAAATCCTCTGGGGTGTTTTACCACATTTCTTAATTTTTTTTTTTTTAATAATAAATACACTGATAGTGTGAAGTCTAGGATCTGAATTAGATTAATATCTGGCTGGGAACACTAATCATCTATCTCATTTCAATAGATTACCCCAAATTATGAATATTGGAAATTGTAAATATTGAAACTAGAATCTAACACAAAACATGGATAAAATGTCCCCATAAAGATATGATACTCTCATATATTGGGATTACCACATGGTACAGATTGAATATTTCTAATGAATTTCCCTTTCTTCCCCACATATCAGCATGACTTCTGGTCTTTTTCAATTCAACATATTCAGCTATGTCTTAAGACTGCTTCTTTTCACAACACTGGTAAACTCTAACCTCATGAGGTGTTCTCTTCTCAGACAGATCTTATTTGAGTGCTTCATCATGTAAAGTTGTCTTTCAAGACAAGATTTTTCCAAGTCCATGTGATATCCTTGTTTGCATCCTACAAATTACCTAGAGCCATATTTTGTACACAGTAGGTGTTCAGTAAATAGACCCAACATAATTGGATCTAGAGCTGCTTCCTTCTTTCAAAGACCACTTCAACCCTTCCAATTCCTCCTTCTAAAAAGATTAGTGCAAAACTCTATTTCCTGCCCATTAAAATGTAATGATCCCTTCCACTTTCTGTAGCCCTTTGTGGGTAGGCAGATGAAGTTAAAACATGGAGAAAAGCCTTTGGCAAAAATAAAAGACCCATGGTTATTCAAGGGAAGGAGTGTCTGCTTCTTCAAGTCTAATGTAATCTGGGACAGCATCCCAGGCATTACAAAAGCTTTTCAGTCACAGTTCTTCTCTCATCTCATGATTCATTTTACATGAAACCTCAAAACATATGAAATAAAATATATATTCTAATATATATTTAAAAAATAGCTCATTGTACAGTTCAAACCACAAGCCACTCTGGGCAATCTACTTCTGAAAAGATTTACCACCTCAGAAATCGTAAGAAGTCACTATGGGTCAGAATCGATTCAATGACAGTGAGTTTGGTTTGGTCTATTAAAGGAATATATTTCTCACTCTTATTCAATATTGTATTAATAGTCCTAGCCAGGGTAATAAGGCAAGAAAGGAAAATAAAAGGCATCCTAATTGTCAAAGAAGTAAAACAATCTCAATTTGAAGATGGTATGATGCTGTATATAGAAAATCATAAAGACTCAAAAGAAAATTACTACTAGAAGAATTCAGAAATGGTGCAGGGTACAAGATCAACTTACAAAAATCAGTTGAATTCCTCTACATTAACAATGAGAACTTTGAAAAGGAAAACAATGCCATTTACAATTTAAAAAATAAGTAAATAAAATACTCATTGCTGTGGAGTCTGTTCTGACTCATAGCAACCCCTCCTTGGGTTTCCGAGGAGGTATCTCTATTGAAGTAGATTGCCTAGCCTTCCTTCTGAGGAGTAGCTGGTGTGTTTAAACCACCAGCCCAGCCACTAAAAAGCAAAGTACTTAGGAGTAAATTTAACCAGAGATTCAAAAGACTTATACAAAGAAAACTATAAGACACTACTACAAGAAATCAAGAGACTTAAATAAATGAAAGAATATATCATGCTCGTGGATAAGAAGACTTAACATTGCAAATGACAATACTATCCAAAGCAATATACAGATATAATGCAATCTTGGTCTAAATCTCATCGCCATTCTTTAAAGAGATGGAAAAACTAATAACCAACGTTAAAAGAAAGGAAAGAGACTCCAGATAAGCAAAGCATACTAAAGAAGAAAAACAAAGTAGGAGCCCTCACAATCCCTGGTAGCAAAATCTATGGTGTATAGCCACAGTAATCAAAACAGCCTCATATCTGTGCAATGACAGACACATAAAACAATGGAACTAAATCCAGAACCCAGAAGTAAATCTATTCACCTATGGAGAACTGATTTTTAACAAAAAGCCAAAACCCCTTATATGGGGAAGTGATAGTCTTGCTATAAAATGGTCTTGGCAAAGCTGGATATAATTTTCAGAAGAATGAAACAAGATCCACATCTCTCACCATATTCAAAACTAACCCCCAAGATAGACCAAAGACCAAAATATAAAACCTGAAGGCATATAGACCATCAGATTAAAAATAGGAGCAAACTTAAGGACCATAATACATGGTATATATGCATTATCAAACATGACTAAAAATACACAAGACAGTGGAAGGCATACTGGACAACTGGGATCTCCTAAAAATTAAACATTTATGTGCATCATAAGACTTTACCAAAAGAGCAAGAAGAGAACTTGAGAACTGAGAAAAAATTTTGGCAACAATATATAGGATAAGAGACTGATCTCTGAAGTTTACAGAAAACTTCAACATCTTAACAACAAATAGACAATGAATTAAAAGTAGGAGAGAATAAGAACAGACATTTCACCAAAAGACATTCAGCATTCAGGTGGCTAATAAACACACGAGGAAATGCCCCTGATCGTTAGCCTTTAGAGATATGAAACTCAAAACAACAATGGGATATCACCTCATCACAGCATTAGTAGTAAAGTTATAAGTAAATAAATAAATAAGTGCTGGTTAGGGTATTGGAAAACTGGAACCCTCAGACACCGCATGTGGGAATGACAAAAGGTACAACAACTGTGAAAAGTGGTACAGTACTTTCTTAAGAAGTTGGAAATGGAAATAACATATGATCCAGCAATCCCACGACTAGGTCTATATCCTAGAGAAATAAGATCCATGACACAAATAGATACATGTACACCCATGTTTATCACAGCACTATCCACAATAGCACAAAGACGGGGAAAAAAAAGATGGAAACAAACCCAAGTGTCCTCAATGGATGAATGGATAAGCAAATTATGATACATACACAGAGTGGAATAATAAGCAAAGTTAAAGAACAACAATGAATCTGTGAAACACTTCATAACATGGATGAGCCTAGAGGACATTATGCTGAGAGAATTTAGTAAATTATGAAAGGAAAAAACTATATAAAACCACTACCATGAAAAGTTAAGAAAAATTTTGTGCAGAGAAAGAATCATTATTTGAGAGCTACCAAGAACAGGGGGAAAGGAGGGTAAATCACTAACTAGAAAGTAGACACATAATTTGCTTGAAAGGAATGACAATATACGGTAACCAGATGGTGCCTGGCTACCAATGCCAACCAACAGGGAAGGGATCAAAACTGGAGGTCCTAGAGAGAGTGGAAAGAAAAATGTGGAACAAATTTAAAAAACACAATAATGACCAGAATTACTGGTTGGATGGAGTCTGGTGGGACCCCCAAGACTATGGCCCTGGGATACACTTTGGGCCTGGGATAAAACTCACTCCCAAGGGCTGGTTTTCAGCCCAACAGTAGAAATACTTACATGCAGAACACCCAATCCGGGGTGATGTACCCACCTATACTCTACAGAGATACACACCTTGGAGTAATTGGCTATGGGACACCAGAATGACAACATTCACACTGAGAAAAAGCTGGACAGAAAGGAGTGCATGACTAAGAAACACACAGGGATTGTGGGGGCGATGGTCACTGGGAAGGGAGAGGCAGAGAGTGGATCAGAGTTGGGGATGGTAATTGGGGAGTGAAGCCAAATGTACCCTAACTGCTGAATGTAAAATAAACTCTGTAAATGCACCCAAAGCCCAACCCAAAGCACATGCTTTGGGTGAAAA
>NW_006922288.1:352886-354932 GCF_000298275.1 Orycteropus afer afer
TCCTAAAGAGACAGCCCATCTACCTGGCGGGGAGTGGCCGGTGGGTTTGAACCGCCAGCCTTGCGTGTGGCAGCTGACTGCCTGAGGCCCTGAGGCCATCCCCTGGGGCCCATTAGTCATTAGAGAGATGCAAATCAAAACAACAATGAGATACCATCTTGCCCCAGTACTAGTAGCAAAGTTCTACAAGACAGAAAATAACAAATGCTGGCAAGGATACAGAGATTTCAGGTCTCATAAACTGCTGGTGGGACTGTCAAATGATATAAGCACTGTGGAAAGAAGTGTGGGGATTCTTAAAAAGTTGGAATTAGAAGTACCATTTGACCCAGAAATTCCATTACTAGGTATATATCTTAAAGAAGTGAGGCCCAGAACAAGAACAGATATATGCACACCAGTGTTCATTGTAGCACTATTTACAATAGCAAAAAATGGAAACAACCTAGGTTCCCATCAACAGAAGAGTAAATAACCAAACTATGGTACATGCACACAATGGAATACTATGCAACCCTAAAGAATAATGTAGAATTGGCAAAAAGACCACATAAGGTGGATGAACTTGGAGGAAATTATGCTGAGTGAAATAGGTCAATCACAGAAGGACAAATATTGTATTAGTCCATTATTATAAAAAGTAAGAAAGGTTTATGTATGAAAGGAAAGTTTATTTGTTGGTTACCAGAGGTGGGTGGGGAGGAGAGGGAACACTGCTAGAGAGGATGTTGTGGTTACCTAGTGCCACTCTTGACAGGGATATACCACAATTGGGATGGCCTTAACAAACAGGGTTTATTCTCTTACAATTTGGAGGCTTTCAGTAAATGTTCAAAGTGCCAAACTCTAGGGGCTTGGTGAAAGCTGCTCAGCCTTGGGCTTTAACTCTGTCTTCAGCTCTCAGCCCACTGAAGCTAGAGGCTTTTCTTCACTCAGACAACTGCTGGCTGTTGAGGCTGCCAAGCCCAATGTTGACAAGTAAAAAGGCACAGTCCCCATGTTACCAAACCACATGGCAGACCATTCAAGTTCATTGTAAGTCCCAAGTTTGGCATAGCATGGCAGGCTGCTGAACAACGACATGGCTACATGCAGAGTCCAAGTGTGCCATATGCTAGAGAGCATTCCCAAGGCTTCTCCTTATATATAGGAAGCAGACCACATCCCAAAGACAGCTACTCAGCTGCTTGTGGTAGATCCCACCATGGAGCTGATTGCCAGTCTCATCATGGGGAATAACTACTACCAGTTGCCCCGCCACTCAACCAGGCCCAGCCAAATTGACCCACAAACATAACTACCACATAGGAAGAGACAAGTATTGATTTGGGGGAAGGGAAGGGCAATGTACCAAATGTGAGTGATCAACACACTGGCATTGAGGAAAAGGAAGGCATAGAGAGGTGCATGGTGCATGGGAGGCACAGACAACAAAGATGAAGCCTTTTGCACATTCAGTACTGCGTCATCAGTGATCACAAACATTGATCTATGGATGCCTAGATGGGTGGACAGGCTGGACTATTAGGTATGTCTATACAGGGGGACGTGTGCCCAAGACCATGTATAGGGCTGGTAGACAATGTTTCTACAAGTATATTGGTATGTTCTTTAAGAATTCCGGGTACATAGTAGAGCTGAGAAGAGACATGGTTGTAGTCACTTCTTGGCCACAGCCGGCTAACCAGAGGGAGCAAGTAGTTGGACTTGTGGGCTAGGGACCATGGTCACAGGGGACATGAAGCTCAATTGCCATAACATACTACACAAAACATTGTTTCACATCCTACTTTGGTGAGTAGTGACTGAGATCTTAAAAGCTTGCAAGCAGCCATTTAGATGCAATGATGGATCTCTCCTCATCCACAGCAAAGAAGAATGAAGAAAACCAAAGACACATGGAAACAATTAGTCCAAGCGACTGGTACACCATGTGATCCTCAGCTTATGTGACTACGAGACCAGAAGAACTAGGTGGTGCCTGGCTACAATTGTCAACCCCTCAGAGGGGGATCTATGTAGAAGATCCTGGATAGAGAGGGAGAA
>NW_006922288.1:361761-378624 GCF_000298275.1 Orycteropus afer afer
TCAGGGGTCCAAGATTATCTTCTGTGTCTGTGTTAATTGGTTTCCCTTTTCTTTGTTGAAGAGGGTCTGTGCAATCCTTCTGCCTAGTCTGCCATCTTGCCCCACCTCTCTCATCATAATTTTTTAAAAATGCAATGACTTGTTCACCAATAGATCCTGAATGTAAGCTCTCCAAAGCTCAACACCCTAAATCAACAGCCTCAGACAAAATGGAATGCTCATAGTGTCTCCTTTCTCACTTTGCTCCTCTTAAGTTGAAGTGTTGGACTACAGCATCTAATCTTAGGACCCATGAAAGATGCTTGTATTCTAGCTATAAGGGAGACTCAACAAGCGAATTTTGTTTTCTGTTTTAGTAGTTTATAATAGTAATGTGGGAATTCCCATAATTTAAGATGCTACTCAAAAATGCTAGGCAATTGCAATGAATATTAAATATGAATAGAAAATGAACCAAGTTTGTATTAATTATACAAATGTAAAATTACAAGGTAAGCCTACTGAGAAATGTGAATGATTTTAGTAAAGAGAATTAACAACATTTTACTTGGTACAAACTTCACAATGTTAGTACTTACTGCTAAAAAACAAATTTTGTAATTTTGAAGAGCATGACATTTCTCAAGTTTAAACACTGAGTGATTAAGTCAACTCAAGAACAAACAATATTTATTGGAAAGGATGAAGAGGTTAAAAATGCATCTGCGAGAAAAATAATGGAAGATAAAAAAATACTTTGTAGATCAAATAATGATTCTGCTACCTGAACTATTTTAGTAAACAATGATTACAATATTATTTTCCTAGCATGAATATATAAATACAGGAGATCTAGTGGTATGTTGCCTAAGGCATTTGACTGCTAACCAGAAGGCTGGCAGTTCAAACTCATCAGCCACTCCTCAGAAGAAAGATTGGGCAATCCACTTCTGTAGTGATACTACCTTGGAAACCTAAGGAGGGGTCACTAGGAGTCAGATCCAACTCAATAGCATAAATATATAAATACAGATTAACAAGAAAAGTATTGAACCCATAAAACTAGAAATTAAAATAACTATGCTCTTTTTGTGATTCAATATGCCAACTGAAATAATAATTAATGAAATAATTGTTTCAGAAATTTTGGTAAAATATGTAATTGGTGTACAACTAAAAAATTTAAAAAAATGTTATTTGCACATTATTGCAGGTGGATTGAATAGTCCAATAATTAAAGAGGAAATATATCTTAGAATTAGACATTTAAGATTATGAGTTGGTAGCCTAAACTGGTTAAGCTTTATTGCCACAATCTTTAAAAATACATCATCAACTTATAAGATATAAGGTTTGCATAGAAAAAGGTAGCCTTTAAACTAAATTAAAGAAGGACTTGGAAAAAATGCTTTTACCTTTAAAAAATACAGAATTAAAATACTTCTACAATTTTTGTAAAATTGATATAACATAAAAATGTGTAAAATCATAATGGATAACATGAAAAATAAATAAACAGAGAGAGAGAGAGAGAGAGAGAGAGAGTGACAGAGAGAGAGATCTGGTGGCATAGTGTTTAGAGGGTTGTTGGTTCAAATCCACCAGCTGCTCCATGGAAAGAAGATAGGACAATTTACTTCCATAAAGATTTGCCAGCTTGGAAACCTGATGGGGGTTGTTATGAGTTGGAATTGACTTGATGACAGGGAGTTTGGTTTGGTTTATATATTTATATATATATATATATATATATATATATATATATATAAATCATATTTCATTTTGGAGCTTTCACAATTTTTTTAAATTATAAAAAGTAAAATTTTGCTGTTATAAAAATGGCAAAAATTAAAAATCTCTACAATACTGCCTCAGAAACCCAAGGAAGGGTCGCTATGAGTCAGATTCGACTCAATGGCAGTGAGTTTTACAATATCCTATGCTGTGTATATTTTTACACACTTTCGCATTTTAGACACATACTACTATTTCAATCATCAGATAGGTTCTTTATAAATGTATCTTGAGTAAATTAATAAAATCATATGAGACATGTAGAAAATTGACAAGGTCATAGTCTAAAGGGCACATAAAATTGTTTAATATTGTTGGAAACAGTATGGTCATATATGTTCAAGTAAATTGAACTTTTTATACCCTTCAATTCAGCAGCCCATTTCTTTAGAATTATGAAGACCAGAAGTTCCACTTTCAGTATTGTTTATAAGATATAAAAATTGGAAATAACATATATATATATATATATATATATATATATATATATATATATATAATAGGTGAATGGCTAAATATATAATGTAACCTGTGAGAGCAGGAACTCAGTGGAACTGCCTTGTTTTCCCAGGTCTCTCAAATGTTCCTCCCTTGACAGGGTATAGTCTTACCACTTTATTATTTGTTTTGATAGAAAATATTTGAGTTTTCCTTCTAGTACATCTTTTCCAGCTTTTGTGTGCTTTGTTGTATTGTGATATGAATTTCATTGAATCTCATGCATCCATGAACATTATAAAAGTAAGACTATGCATCTGTACATAATTTTTAGTGCAGTTGAGTCAATTCTCAATGTATAGGGACCTATGTGACAGAGTAGAACTGCCTCATAGGGCTTTCTAGCTGGAATTTTTACAGAAGGAGATTGCCACATTTGCCCTGAGATGATACTGGATGTGTTCAAACTACCAACCTTGTGGTTGGCTTTCAAGCTCTCAGACCTTGTAGCTCCAGGGCTCCTTGTACCAATACACAAAATTGGTGTGTCCAAAGGCAAGAATAAAACAAATGATGTAAAAATATTTGTTTAGTTTGTGAGATTGTACATATATTACCATTATTTTATCCCTTCTTAGTTATAAAATTGCCTATTCAGAGGAAAAAAAAGTGTGCTTATAATTGTTGGTATGCCTATTTATCTGTTTGTGTCTGTGTCCACATATATTGGAGGGAAAGGGGAGCGTGGTAGTTCATTTTGTGTGTCAACTTGGCTGGGCCTGGTTGAGTGGATGGGCAGCTGGATGTAATATTGCCCATGATGAGACTGGTAATCAGCTCCATGGTGGAATATACTGTGAGCAGCTGAGTAGCTGCCTTAGGGAATGTGGTCTGCTTCCTGCATATAAGGAGAAGCCTTGGGAATGGTCTCTAGCTTATGGCATGCTTGAACCCTAAATGTAGCCATGTCCCTGTTCAGCAGTCTGCCATGCTCTGCTGACCTTGGGACTTACAATGGACTTAAATTAAAGGCCTGCCATGTGGTTTGGTAACATTGGGACTGTGCCTTTTTACTTGTCAACCTCGGGCTTCTCAGCTTCAGCAGCCAGCAGCTGTCTGAGTGAAGAAATGCCTTTAGCTCCAGTGGGCCAAGAGCAGGAGGCAGAGCTGGACCCCAAGGTTGAGGGGCTTTCACCCAACCCCTAGAGTCTGCCCCTTTGAACTTGGACTTAAAGCCTCCAAACTCTAAGGGAATAAACTCCTGTTTATTAAGGCTATCCCATTTGTGCTATATTCTTGTAGAGTGGCCCTAGATAAACAGAACAAGGAGCAGTGGGTCTATATTAAAATATTATAGTTGCTTATTTTCTCTTAATTTGGAAGAAGGAACAGATGCTTTTCATTTCTAGAAGGGGTAATAATTACATGAATTATTTCCCTAATGACAATGGTTGCATTGTGTGATAAATCCACAGGGAAGACTAAAAATGTTATTTCTTTCCTTAATACCATATGTTGAAGGAATTCAATATTATTTAACATGTCCCTGGTATATAATATTGCCCAGCCATCAATGACAGGACAAAAATGCTTTCTTGAATTCTCCACCCAACACTAACTTTCTGAAAGCACCTTTCATGGCTTCATTTCTGAGTCTATAGATAATAGGGTTGAGACTTGGGGGTATTACTGTATAAAAGATAGAAATCATAAGGTCAAAATCACTTGGAGAATGTGAAGTTGGTTTTAGAAAGTCAAAAATACCTGTGGAGATAAAAAATGAGACAACGAAGAGGTGGGGCAGGCAGATGGAGAAGGCCTTGGATTGGCCCTCAGCAGAGGGCATTCTTAGAACTGTGGAGAAGATGTAGATATAGGAGAGGCCAATAGAGATGAAGCAGATGAATGCCATCACAGATAGGAAAGCATCCACTCCAAACACTCCAAGGTAGTTATTGGAGCAGGAGAGCTTTCATAAACTGGGGGACATCACAGAAGAAATGGTGGATTATTTTGGCTCTACAGAATGTGATAGAGAATGTGGTTGTTGTATTCAAGATACCAGAGATGCTACCACTTAACCATATAGCTATCACAGCCCACTTACATATATTGGGATCCATGATGACATCATAGGGCAATGGGAAGCAGATGGCTACATACCGGTCATAAGACATCACTGTGAGAATGGCCACCTCATCCCATGCAAAAGTTGTGAAGAAGAAAACCTGGAGCATGCACTGACCATGGGAAATACAGCCGTCATCCATCAGAGAATTGTCAATGGACTGGGGGACTGTGACAGAAATGATGGAGAGGTCCAGAAGGGAAAGGTGTTTTAAGAAATAATACATCGGAGAATGGAGACGCTGGTCCAATGTGGTGATGATGATAATGATGAGGTTACCTGCCAAGGTTAAAAGATACATCACCAGGAACAGGAAAGCCTGTAAAATCTGTAGCTCACGAATGTCAGAAAACCCCATGAGGAGGAATCCACTCATTGAGGTTATGTTCGCTGAAATCATTTTGAAGATTTCAATTTCAGTGGCAGCTGAAAGAAAAGAGGATTTGGAAAATGCAAGAAAAAAATATTAAAATTTTTATTAAAAATAAAAAATATTAATTTTATTTATTTATTCATCAATACTTTCTAAAACAATTGTATATTAAGTGCCTGCTATGTCTTATCAGCTGTGTCCTAGATGTTTGAGATCTAAAAGTATAGCATATCTTCTACATTAGTAAACCAGTACTTACACTTGAGTCAAATATGTTAAAGTCACTGTTCCTGTCACAAAAATAATAGTTACATTTGCATCACAAAAAAAAAAAAAAAAAAAAAAAACACCAACTTCCATTTCCACTAATGCAAAATGCATTGCTTTGTTTTAAGTCAGCAACGGGAAAGCAATGATCAGCTGTTGACCATAAATTTCTGAAAATTGGATGTGTTGCATTTCTGTATAGGGCACTGCTCTATTTTAGCAGATAGAATAGCTCTGTGAAGGAAATAAATATTGGGAATTGAAAAATGGATTAGCTGGTTAAACAGGATAATCGTCATTTCC
The DNA here is from genome assembly GCF_000298275.1 of Orycteropus afer afer. NCBI lineage: Eukaryota > Metazoa > Chordata > Mammalia > Tubulidentata > Orycteropodidae > Orycteropus > Orycteropus afer. The sequence continues at coordinate 367,044 of NW_006922288.1, forward strand.
TTCCTGTCGAATAATTCTGTCATAAGAAGAACCCATTAATTATTCGGAAGGAAGGTTGGGCAATCCTACTTCCGTAGTGATACTGCCTCGGAAACCCAAGGAGGGGTCGCTATGAGTAGGGTTTGACTCAACGGCACATAACAACAACAACAACAACAAGGCCCAAACTGTACAGTGTTTTTGCCTTTCCAAATAGCATCTTATTTAATGGAAATGTCATTGAAATCAAGAGCAAAAACACTTTCGCAAGGAAATACTTTTATGTTACTCTCAGATTTACTGTCTAATCTAATTGCCTGGAGCATTATCTGGTATCTAATTTAGATTTCTCTTTGAATCTTCATATCATTCACCTTCTTTGCTCATTATTTGCAACATCAAAAGAAAAGCCCAAGAGGAATGAAATGATATATATTTCTGAGAAAGGAGAAATCAAATTTAATTTAATTGGCCAGTGCTTTGGACTTTGTGGGAGGTAAATAACCAATATTTCTCCCTTCATTAAGATAACCAAAGCCAAGCCTACTTGCTGGAGAGTCAATTCCAACTCACAGATCTGTAAGAGTAGAACTGCCCCACAGGGTTTCCAAGGCTGTAATCATTATGGAAGCAGACTGTCATCTTTCTCCTGTGGAACTGCTATCTGGTTTCAGCAGCTGAGCTTTTGGTTAGCAGCTAAACGCGAAACCACTGAGGCACCAGGGCTTCTTTTCAGTTTGAGGGCTGATGAGTGATTTCATAAGTACCCAGAAAACACCCACTGGCAATGAGTCAATTCTGGCTTGAAGAAACCCTGTGAGACAGAACAGAAATGTCCTATAGGTTTTTCCAGGCTGTAAATCATTACAAAGAACAGACTGCCTTCTCTTTCTACTGTGGAGCAGCTGGTGGATTCAAACTGCAGGCCTTTCATTTAGCATCCAACTGCCTTAACCACGCACCACAAGAACTCTTTCACTTCATATCAAGTCCCCCATATTCTTTGATTTTTTTTTTTTTCCTTTCATCTGTGAGTTCTAAGCAACAATGTAAAAAAGCACTGTATCAGAGGTTTTGTTCTGAATCAGGTGACATCTCACCATTTTTTATATCTTAGTAATCCATCTTCTTAGATATAATAACTGGGAGAATCCTAAATTTGGAGGCCATCATTCCCTCCCCATTCCTTATCATTTTGAGAGAGGATTTTTTGATCAACCAATAGCTCTCTCATTTTGCTTTATTTTTCTAATGTCAGATGTCAGTATTTCCTGCTGACCTCCAGACGTATTCTGCCTCCCACACTTCTTCTCTTCCCTGAAGAATGAGCTTGGGATTTGAACATTCCATTTCTATATCCCATTGTCTGACATGGATCGGTTGTTGGAGATTTATGATAAAAATATATAGTAAATTAAGTAAAATGTTGAAAACATTTGCTGTTATTGCCAAGTATAAAGTTTCTTTTTTCTTACTCTTGGAAAATAAAACATAAGGCTAATCTGTCTAGAATTCTCCCAACTTTATCCATTTCTACCAAAATCTCATACTAGATAATAGAGAACAGGAAGAACTACAGAGAAATTTGGAGAAACTCTGTTAAAGCAATTTTAGTTTGCTTCCAACATAATTTCTCCCTTTCTATGTCCTTGTAAAAATGGCGTGGTGAAGGTGTTGTGATCTGACCTCCTCTAACTCCGTAAGAGGATAGGAGGCTCATTATCAGAATCAACAGCCCAGGCTGATTGCTATGAGATGGAGGCTCCCTCTCCTGCCTCCACTCTTCAATCTTTTTATCAGTTCTGACAACAACCATCCCTCCCAAGGCACTCTCTACTTCTTTACTGGGTTGGATAACTCATTGTAATGGCCACAGAGAAGTCACAGACAATACTCACAATTGTGGGGTAGTTGAGTTGGATCCAACTCATGGTGACCCCTCCTTGGGTTTCCGAGGCAGTATCTCTATGGGAGTAGATTGCCCAATCTTCCTTCTGAGGAGCAGCGGGTGGGTTTGAACTGCCAGCCTTCTGGTTAGCAGTCAAATGCCTTAGGCATTATGCCACCGGAGTTCCTATGAGGGAAGTTAATATGTTACAATTCACATCAGGAACTCTCAGAATACAATCCTTTGATCTGGACTGGCTCTTCTCAATTGTGCAGTAGGCAAGCCTATCTCTGTCTCCTTGGCCTCTCTGCCCCTATGCTCCTTGCTCAGGCAAATGTTACAAATTTCTTTTAGCTCTGCTGGTAATTACCCAGAGGCACCCCACTCCACCAGTAAATTTCCTGCCTGAAGGCATTCAGTTTTCTCATTCTCTGGGTTTGGAAGCCCACCAACCACACTGTCCTGCCTTTCTACCTGGTCTCCTGCCTCTACTGCTTCTGCTGCCTCTGCTGCTCACCATCTCTGGCGTTACATCTTTTTGTCTCCTAGGTCCCAGCACAGGGACCCTGGGTCCAAAGGAAGCACTCTTCTTGGTGTTTGTCAAGTCCCCCCTTTTTACCTCTGGGATGACTTATTTTAGGCCCAGCAGGATGGCAAAACTAACCAATCCCTGCATTACAGTCCCATACAGCTAATTTCCATCGTTCCACCCTCACAAATGTGCCATGCACTTTATTTACCTTGCAAGCTATCCAATCCCCTTGGTGGGTCACAAGCATCTCACATTTGCATAATCTCACCCAGTCATTTGGTGAGAGCTACAAGAGACTGCAGCTAAAAGGTCCATATTAAGTAATTCACTGCACCTCAGTCAAGTTATTTATCCTCTTTTTTCTTAAATTGGTAAACTGATAAATAGTATTTTTGTCCATAATTAATTTTTACTTTGCTTTCTTAAATATGGGAGCTCTGGTAGCATAGTGCCTAAGACACTTGACTGCTAACCAGAATGCTGGCGGTTCAAACCCACCAGCCACTCCTCAGAAGGCAGATGGGGCAATCTACTTCCATAGCGATACTGTCTCGGAAAACCCAAGGAGGGGTCACTATGAGTCGGATCCGACTCAACGGTACATAACAACAATAACAACTCCTTAAATATGTTATTTTGCCAAAGTTGTACAAGTAATGATCTTTCCAAAAGGGACGGATAAAATTAAAAAAATTTTAAGTGTTTGTTTTTATGGGACAGAAATTATGCTGGAAATTATCATTAAAAAAATTTTTATTTAATCCACACAGACATTATTAACTAGGAATGAAGTTTTATTTCTATTGGAAAAAATAAGGCTTAGAATACTTAAGTAACATTTTTGAGATCTGAGACTCAAACACTTGGCCTTACTAATTTATATGCTATATTACATCTGAATTTCATATGCAACATTACATCTGAAAATCTAAAAATATTGATGAGAGACACACAGAGCATTGGAGAAAGGCACAATTACATTGAAAACATATTCATCCAAGGATCTGTCTCTCATAGTGTTATTAGGAATTACTTGAAGAAATGTTTTATAATTATTTTACTGAATACTAAATCATTAACTGCCTCAACTAACTGATTTTAATTAAATGCATCATTACCATAATACATTTATATAAATCTGATATTTGGGTTTTGTTAATCAGCTCATTTTCAGGGAAGTTACTTTCCCTTATTATTAGTTTAACAGTCTTAACATTTTCAAACCTCATTCAAAGAACATAGGTTCTGTCACTGTTTCCATAAAGTACTTCCCTCTTTCCTTGTCCAAGACTGGAAAACTCACAACAGACATTTTTGGTGTATAGTAGCTATCAAAGCTGATCACCAACATCAAACCTTTCTCTCCTATAATGCTATGGATCTTTTTAAACATGCTGTTTCCCTTGAGAACCCAGGATTTTTTGGTTTTGGTCATTTTTCATAAAGAAAGCCTGAACTGAATGATAAAGGTATTTATTTTCTCTTCCCCTCTGACAACAAGAAATAATGTAACTAAAATGCACACTCTAATTTCTATAAAACAATAATAATTAAAGTTTGTAATAGGAGTCAGAAATCAGACATCATATTGCACTGGGCAAATCTGCTGCAAAAGACCTCTTTAAAGTGTTAAGGAGCAAAGACGTCACTTCGAAGACTAAAATATGCCTAATCCAAGCCATGGCATTTTCAATCACCTGATGTGCATGTGAAAGCTGGACATTGTATAAGGAAGACCAAAGAAGAGTTGATGCTTTTGAATTGTGATGTTGGCAAAGAATGTTGTTGTTGTTGTTGTTATGGGCTGTGGAGTGGAACCCGACTCATATCGACCCCTCCTTGGGTTTCCGAGGCAGTATCACTACGGAAGTAGATTGCCCCATCTTCCTTCAGAGGAGTGGCTGAGGCAAAGAATACTGGGGGTAGGGGGAGAGATAAAATAAAATAAACATGGACTGCCAGAAGAATGAACAAATCTGTCCTGGATGAAGTACAGTCAGAATACTCCTTGGAAGCGAGAATGGCCAGACTTCATCTCACCTACTTTAGTCATGTTGTCAGAGAGACCAGTCCGTGGAGAAGAATATCATGCTTGGTTAAGTAAGGGTCATTGAAAAGGGGAAGACCCGAAACAAGATAGATTGACAAAGTGGTTGCAATGATGAGTTCAAACATAACAAGGGTTCAAAGGCTGTTGCAGGACTAGGCAGTATTTTATTCAGTTGTATATGGGGTCACTGTGAGTCAGAGCAACTTGAAGGCACCTAACAACAGCAACGATATTTAATTTCAAAAATTTATAAAGATGTAGATATTATGTGCAGCTTTTTTCTCTTTATACGCTGCCCCAGGCTGGTTTTCCTCCTTCCCTCTTCCTCTAAAAGGCATCCACTCTAAATTCCTGAAAAGGTCGTACTTTTCCTTTCACATCAAAAAATTCCTGTGTAATGTGAAATTGTTTCCAAAGTAGTTTTAGTAATTTACACCTCCATCAACTTTGTATAGGAGTTCTCTTAGATTTACATAGTTACCTAACAACAACAACATGTAAATTTTACAATCAGTACACCAAATTAAAGAAAAAAGTTTTCTTTTTACTGAGAATTTCCTCAATTCCACATATCAACAAAGGAAAAATTAACTTACTCAGGATATCATCTCCCCAATGATTATTAGGGTAAATGTCCATAACAATTTAATATTTTTCAGGTAAAGTGTTATCATATTCTCTGTAAAATTATTCTTAAATGTTGTTAGATATAATCTTGGATATATCTTTGTTTTGGTAGTTAATAAAAATTATATTTTCTAAATTACATATTTACTCTCATCTTATGTGCAGAAATTTCCAAAATTATCTTATTTTTCTAATATTTTGTTTGTAGGTCATTGTGGATTTTTCTATGTATACAACTATATCTTCTGAAAATACTTTTTTTTCTTCCATTTAAATGTCTATTGATTTTCTTTATATTCTTTGTCTTAAACTAGTGGCTGAAACCACCAGTACAAAGATGAGTACAAATGTCAGTCTTGTTTTGCTCTCAATGATTCATGATTTGTTATAGATTTTAGACATTATTTCAATTTTCTATTGCCAATCAAAAAAGCTTACGAATGTAAGAACACAACTATTTAATGTATTTATATATTCAGTGCTTATAGCAACTTGTGCCTGATCCAAGCAAGTTAGTGTTAACTTTTAGCTGAGAGTTTAATTGGAGTCATTGGTTGATCTTGATTCTCTCCTATATGGCCTTTCTGCAGGGCTAAATTGAGCTTTTCTTAGCATAAGGCTGGTTTGCAAGGATAATCTGAAGAACAAAAGGACCAAGAAGGCAAGCCACACGGGTAAGCACTTTTCAAAACTAAGCTTGCATCTGTCACATTGGTTTTACTTGTCACTTGACCAAACTCAGAATCATTGTTTGATGGACATGGGTATCAGGAAGCGTGTTTTGTTGGTACCCAATGAAATAAAAGACTATCAGCATAAAGAATCCTCTCTTACTTCAAGTTTGCTAAGTTGTTTATGATAAATAGATGCTGACTTGCCTACATTTTTATTCTATTGAAATTATCATGTAGATTTTATTGTTTCATTCATCACTCACTACACTCCAACTGAAAATCTAGAAGTTACACATTACACAAAGTTCTATCTTCATGAAGCATAGGCTATTGTGAGAGTGGGGCCATTCACAAATAAACATGTAAACATGTACTATGATAGATAGTGGTAAGTGTTAAAAAGGTAAAGAAAGCATAAGAACTGAGAGAGTACAGAAAATAGATTATTTTATGTAGTAAAGTCTTCACTAATAATCACATATAAAAGAAAACTTAAGAAAATGAGGTTAGCTAAGTGAAGATCTCAGGCAGAGGAAAGAGAATATGTAAAGCCCACTAGTGGGAGCATTCCTGGAATATGTAAGTAATAGAAAGTAAGATGGTGAATTATTTATTTCTTCTTTAATGTTATCAACTAATTTTTCAAACATGGTGGCGTAAAGTTACTTGTTTTATTGTTTAATCTTATTTTTCACTGTCACTTAAATCTATGGTCCCTTTCATTCATAATTTTAACTTGTCAGTTATCAGCATTTATTCTTAAAGATTTTGCCAGAAAATTTTCATTTTAATACTATTTTTGAGTAAAGAATTTTAAATCTTTATCATTCTTAGTTTCCTAATTCTGTAACATTTGCCCTCATCTGTATCATTGTATCCCTGCCTTTCTTCCACTTAGTTTGTAATTTCTCTATTTTATTTCTAGTTTTTTGAGTTACTCAGTTTTCAATGTTAGAATTGTTTCTTTTCTAATGTATTTAAGGCTATATGTTATCACCACAATTTCAGTTTAGATGATTCTGACACTACTGATAAATAAAGAAATATATACATATATAATTTTTAATTTAATTTTTATTACAATGTTACCTATACTACCCTCCCACCCCTGATAACCAACAAAGAAAATTTCCATCCATATATAAACCTTTCCTTGACTTTTTACAATAACAAACTGATCCAATATTTTTCCTTCTGTGATTGACTTATTTCACTCAGCATAATGTCCTCCAAGCTCATCCACGTTACGCGGTGTTTTGCAGTTTCTACATTATTCTTTAGAGTTGCATAGTATTTCATTGTATGTATGTACCATAGTGTCGTTATCCATCCTTTGGTTGATGGACACCTGGGTTGTTTCCATTTTTTGGCTATTGTAAATAGTGCTGCAATGAACATGGGTGTGCATATGTCTGTTCTTGTCCTAGATCTCACTTCTTTAGGATATATACCTAGGAATGGAATGGCTGGGTCAGATGGTATGTCTAATTCCAACTTTTTAAGGAATTCCCATACTGATTTCCATAGTGGTTGTACCATTTTACATAGAAGGCTTCTGTAAAGGCAATGCCTTGCACCTCACTCCTGTTGTTATTTTTGTTAAGTGCCACTGAGCCTGTTCTGAACCTAATGACCCTATGTACAACAGAATGAAACACTGCCTAGTCCTGTACCATCTTTACAATCCTTCCTATTCTTGAGCCTATCATTGCAACCACTATGTCAATCCATCTTGTGGAGGGTCTTCCCCTTTTTCTCTGACCTACTTCAGCAAGCATGATACCCTTCTCCAGAGAATGGTCCCTTCTGACAACATGATCAAAGTAGGTGAGATGAAATCTGACCATTCTTGCTTCCAAACAGTATTCTGGCTGCACTTCATCCAGGACAGGTTTGTTCATTCTGGCAGTCCATGGTATTTTCAGTATTCTTCTTCAGCACCACAATTCAAAGGCATCAGTTTTTCTAATTCATCGTCCAGGTTTCACATGCATGTAATGTGATTGAAAATACTACAGCCTGGTTTGTTGTTGTTGTTGTTGTTGTTGTTGTTGTTAGGTGCTGTCAAGTGGACTTAGACTCACAACGACCATATGTACAATGGAATGAAACTCTGCCCAGTCATGAACCAACTTCACAATCCTTGCTATGCTTGAATCATTGCAGCTGCTGTGTCAATCCATGTTGTTGAGGGCCTTCTCCTTTTTCACTGACTCTCTACTTTCTATGCATGATATCCTTCTCCAGTAAATGGTCCCTTCTGACAACATGACCAAAGTAGATCAGATGAAGTATGGCCATTCTTGCTTCCAAGGAGCATTCTGGCTGCACTTCATCCAGGACAGATTGTTCAGCTCTTCTTGTGGTCCATGGTATTTTCTGTATTCTTTGACAATACCACAATTCAAAGGCATCAGCTCTTCTTTGGTCTTCCTTATTTATTATCCAGCTTCACATGCATATGGGGTGATTGAAAATACCATGGTTTTGGTGAGACCCACCTTAGTCTTCAACGTGACATCTTTCCCCTTTAGCACTTTAAAGAGGTCTTTTGCAGCAGATTTGCCCAGTGAAATATGACTTCTAATTCCTTGGCTGTTTCTTCCAGGGCTGTTGATTGTGGATCCAAATAAAATGAAATCCTTGACAATTTCAATCTTTTCTTCATTTATTGTGATATTGTTTATTGGTCCAGTTGTCAGGATTTTTGTTTCCTTTATGTTGAGGTGTAATCCATACAGAAGACATCAGTAAGTGCTTCAAGTCACCTTCACTTTCAGCTAGCAAACTTGTGTCGTCTGCATAATTCAGGTTGTTAATGAATCTTTCTCCCAATCCTGATCCCTCATTTTTCTTCATGTAGTACAGCTTCTCAGATTATTTTCTCAGTATACAGATTGAATAAGTATGGTGAAAGGATACAGCCCTAACACACCCCTTCCTGATTTTAAACCATGCAATATCCCCTTTTTCTGTTTGAATGACAGCCTTGGTCTATGTACAGGTTCTTCATGAGCCGAATTAATTGTTTTAGAATTCACATTCTTTGCAATGTTATCCATAATTTGTTATGATACACACAAGAGATCCATATTTGTGCCCATTCCAAAGAAATATGATCCAACAGAATGTGGAAATTATTGAACTCTTTGTTCTCAAATCAAAAGTTTCCTTCTCACCTGAATATGCTCAAGGATTTAGTGATTTTATTGCAAATGAGTACTGATTTCTTTAAAAATATTTTTCTGTATCTACAGGGAAGGCTAATATTCTTTCTTTCTCTTTTTTTCTTTCTTTAACATGTGTTTTTGTATGTGTGTATCATCTTCATCAGAGGTTGTTATCAAGGATATACCAAAACAAACCAAAAACCAAGCCCACTTCCATACAGTCAATTCCAACTCAAAGTGACTCATTGGGTTTCCGAGGAGGTCTATCTTTATGGAAGTAGATTACCCACTCTTCCTTCTGTGGAATGGTTGGTGGGTTTGAACCACCAACCTTCTGGTTAGCAGTCAAATGCCTTAGGCATCACACCACCCTGGACTCATAAAACAAATGAGATGTGTTTCCTATTTGCTATTATCTGGAAGATTTTGTGTGATAAAATTTTGAATAACCATTAATGGTGATAATAATAGCATCATTAAATACTTATTATTTTCCAGTCATTTTACTGAGTACTTTACAAGTATCCTTTAATAAATATTATTCTTGTTTTACAGATGAAAAATCAGAGGTTCAGAAAGATGAAGTAAGTAATCAAAGTCATTTCAGAACTAATGAAAGTAGAGCTAGGATTTAAACCCGGGTAATCTGACTCCGGCAGATACGTGAAATATGATGCTTATTTCCTATTTGTTTAAGTACAAAGAAGAAAAAAAGTACATTCCTCATGTTAGCAAGATTGTGACAAGCAATACTGAGATACTGAGAGTGATATAACAAGTCACAATAATTTTAGAAAGTAATTAGGCAATATTAAAATTCAATATAATTGTTTTCATTACCTTAAATTGAACAATCTCATCTTCTTTAATTTTATATTAAGGGAAAAAAATCAAATGAAAACATTCAAAGATTAAAAGAATGATCATGCCAACACTGTTTCTTATTATATACATCAGAAAAAAATATTAATAGAGCAATGTACACCTCTTTTGAGTCCTTAGGTGGCATAAACAATGAAATGGTTGATTACAAACTGAAAGGTTGGTGATTCAAATCCATCCAGAGTTGCCTCAGAAGACAGACCTGGTTATCTACTTCTGAAAGGGCACAGCCTTGAAAACCCAATAGAGCATTTCTCTTCTGCACACATGGGGTCACCATGCGTCATAATAAACTTGAGGCAACTCACAATGACATCACCTATAGATGAATGAGGAGCTCTGGTAGTGTAGTGCCTAAAGCACTTGACTGCTAACCAGAAGGCTGGCGGTTCATACATACCAGCCACTCCTTGGAAGGAAGATGGGGCAATCTACTTCTGCAGTGATACTGCCTCGGAAACCCAAGGAGGGGTCGCTATGAGTCGCGTCTGACTCGACGGCACATAACAACAACAACATAGAAGAATGAAGTAATTGTTATAATAAAAACAACAGTAAGCAATGCTATTTATAATAGTAACAAACTGAAAAATACCTAGCACATAATAGGCATTTGGTAAATAATTTTTGTTCATATGAATGAAATTTTTTTTTCAGTTTAAAAAATGTGTCTTGTAACTTAGGAAAGATACTATACAGCTTTAAAGACATAATAAATAACTATCCTCTTAGCATCAAAGAAAATAATTTAAATGTGAAGCTAATAAATATATAGATTTATAATTATTGAGGAGCTCTGGTAGCATAGTGGCTAAAGCACTTCACTGCTAACCAGAAGGCTGGCGGTTCAAACCCACCAGCCACTCCTCGGAAGGAAGGTTGGGCAATCCTACTTCCGTAGTGATACTGCCTCGGAAACCCAAGGAGGGGTCGCTATGAGTCTGGGCCTACTCGATGGCACATAACAACAACAACAACATAATTATTGAAAAATATCCAATAATGTTTATAAAATATGGTAAGAGAACTCAGGAATTGCAAAACAATATTGTGGAGTTCCAGCAAAATGGCAGAATATGCAGAGAAGCTACACAGACCCTCTGCAACAAAGCAATGAGAAACCAATTGAAACCAATACAGAAGATGATCACGGAATCCTGAGCTTTGAAGGGAAGGATAAAGAAGTGGATTAAATACCAACTAGTAGAAGAACCTGAATAAAACAGTGAGTAAGGGAAGAAATGGAGCTGTGGACTGCCAGCTGTTCTGATGGCACAGCCATTTTAAATATTTCCCAATAGCAACCTAGGAATCAGCTTTGCTCACCAAGGCTGCATGGGCAAGGAGTGTATTGGTGCTTGACCTCCAGAAGGGAGAACAGCAAGGAAGGGGACAGGTAGACCCGTGGACTGCCAGCAGCTGTACTGAGGATGTGACCATTTTAGATATTTGCAAGCAGCCAGCCCAGCTGTTTGAGTGTGTGTGGGTGGGCTTCTTGCTTGCACTGTGACCTGGGAGTTGGCTCCACCTGTCAAGGACTGCATGGGTAATCACACTGGAGACTGACAACTGAAGAGGTGCAATATTCCCCTTGTAACTCTTGTGCCCCATGCCATCTTGGTTAACAGAGGTGTGGCCATCCCCCTGTCTTCACCCATCTTCTTGACCTATGGGGGTTCCCAGTCTGTGCCCTGGCAGAGCACAGGGCAGAGTTTTGCTTTTGTTTGGTTGTTTTCAAATTATTATTTTTATCATCCTGTTTTTTTCCTTTTTTTTTTT
>NW_006922288.1:380934-388864 GCF_000298275.1 Orycteropus afer afer
ATCCTACTTCCGTAGTGATACTGCCTCGGAAACCCAAGGAGGGGTCGCTATGAGTCGGGGCGACTCGACGGCACATAACAACAACAACAACAATGCTTTTGCAGTGGAATCAGCTCCTTGGTGGTTTTTTGGAAATTCTTAATCTGGGCACAACAATTCCTACACAATTAAACCATAGCTTCACCTTCTGCAGCCCCACCACTAAGTGAGGGCCACCACTTCCTTTTGCACCAACCCACCAATGATAAATGGCAGCCAACACCACCTCAACTCACCTGTGATAGTTGGAGCTTTGTGTCAACTTGGCTGGACCACAATTCTGTGTGGTTTATGCTGTTGTGATGTGGTTATTCCCATGATGGGATCAGATGATTATGTCTTGAGCAGCCTATCTGTTGAAAGGGAGTTCCCCTAGGCATGTGGCCTGCTTCCAGTATATCTATGGACATCCTGAGAAAAGAGACAGTCTTCTGTGGATCAGGATTCTGTTGTGCTGCCTACAGCTGTCTGTGAGTGAACAATCCACCATTAGGCCTGGAGATCTTGGATTCATCATTCGTTGGAATCAACAGCTAGTGTACTGCCTGCCAGCCTTAAGCTCCTCAGCCCCTGCTGCTGCAAGAATCTGGAAAAGCCTCCAGCTTGATGTGAAACCTCCAGCTTGACATTTGATCCAGGAACTTTGGACTTGCCAGCTTCTATAGTGTGTGAGCCATTTTCCTAAGATAAATTTATCTCTTTCTATATGTATATATAAGCTTTACTGGTTTTGTTTCTTTAGAGAACCTAGTCTAACATATTTGGTACCGAGCGTGGTTCTAGAGAAACAAAATCATAAGGATGGGCTTCCTAAATTGGTTCTCCAGTTTGATTAATCTTAAAGACACCAGTGACCCTGCCTCTGTTAGTAAAAAGGGCCCTGCTAATCCATGGCGTGAGGTGGCAACATTAATATGCAAAATGGCACCACCAATAGATCAAGTACTTATGAGAAGTGAGGCTCTGGGTGATCAGATATTTGATACTTTTCTGCAATTTTGTCAGCATGAGGAATATAAGGAAGCTGGTTGGTTGGTCCTACTTACACTAGACAAAGTGGTGAAAGAGCGAGATGAGCTCAGAGCTGCTGAGTCCAGGCTTTAGTGCCACATAAAAGATATCAGCGTTTCCAGTTGTGCTCTGAAAGAATGCCTTATTCTAGTAACAGAGCTGATATTGCTGAAAATCAAACCCAGAGTCTTATTGTAAAGGTGGCTGAATTACAATGGCAATTAAATTGCCAACCCAGAATGGTATCTGAAGTTAAAGTGAGGGCATTGATTAGGAAAAAATGGGATCCTGAAACCTGAAATGGGGACATATGGGCAGATAGTCAGGAAAATCAAGGTACTGAACCTATAAATTCTGTTGAATCCTCCCATCTGAAGGGATTACTGTAAAACCATAATGCCTTCCACCTCAGTTTGATGGGAGTAGCCAAACTGCTCCTCCTGGGTCATTGCCTGAGGCAGAGGCCATGGAAGACATTCGTGAATGTTCTCAGGAACTGCCTCAACCACCCATTGTTGCTGCTGGACCTATAAATACAGTTAAGTCCAAGCAAGCCCCAAAAGGTGAAATAGAAAGTATGACTGAGGAGGTGATATGCTACACCCAAAAAGACCTACTTGATTTTGCTAACATGTATGACAGAAACCTGGAGAATATGTATGGGAATGGCTACTGAGGGTGTGGGATAATGGTGCAAGGAATGTAAGATTGGATCAGTCTGAGTTTATTGATTTAGGCCCACTAAGTACAGATTCTTCATTCAATGTTTCAGCTCAAGAGGTTAGGAAAGGATCTAATAGTTTATTTGGTTGGATTACTGAAGCATGGATTATGCAATGGCCTACCTTAAGTCAAGTTGAAGTACTAGACCTGCCTTGGTATAATGTAGAAGAAAGTATACAGAAGCTTAGGGAAATTGGCCTGTTAGAATGGATTTAACAGATTAGACCCCTAGAGGCAGAAATGGAGAGTCCAGAAGACATGCCTTTCACCAGTATGGTGAGGAATAAATTTATGAAGGGAGCTCCACCATCCTTGAAGACTGGTATGATTGCTATTTATGTAAACCTGATTTGACAGTGGAAACTGCCCTAATTGAACTAAGACACTTAACTATGATGGGGCTGTTTGGACCCTGTGGTAGTAGGGGCCAAGTGGCCGCAGTTAATCGACAAAGGCAAGGTGGGTGTGGTTACCATAATGGACAAGATTCATGTGGAACATCAATAGGAGCAACCTACATGTAATTGGATTCCCAGAACAGGAAGAGATAGATGAAACTACAGAGAAAATTGTCAAAGATTTGTTGGAAGAGAATTTCCCTAATATGAATAAAGATGAGAATATATCCATTCAAGAAGTTCAACTAACCCCAAACAGGACAGACCCAAAAAGAAAATCACCAAGACTTATCACTGTCAAACTCACCAAAACCAAAGATGAAGAAAGAATCCTGAAAACAGCACAGGAAAAATGAAAAGTCATCTACAAAAGGCAACCAATAAGACTAAGCTCTGATCTCTTGGCAAAAAAACAAGGTGGATGAGAAGGCAATGTGATGATATATATAAAGCCCTGAAAGAAAAAAATCTCCAACCAAGAATTACATACCCCCAAAAATTAGCTATCAAATATGAGGGTGAAATTAGGAGATTTCCAGATAAGCAGAAATTAAGGGAATTTGTCAAAATCAGATCACCTTTACAAAAGATGTTAAAAGGAGTCCGTTGGACAGAGAACCAACAACAGCAAACAACAATCAATGATTAACACACATGACAACATAACCCAGAAACCAACCCAGCTAAAGAAGTATGAAAGGAAAATAAGCTTACAAGACTGTAAACAGGGAACCAGAGACATCAATTGGTAAATGAAGACAACAACAAACCAAAGAGAGGAAAAAATATTGTCGTTACAGAACTTCTATATGGCGAGGAAGTCAAGACCATTGAGAGATAGAACAGACTGTTTTAAACTTGGAAAGAAAATTGCAGAGTAACCTCAAAGAAAAATAACAAACCTTCCCATCAAAATGAAAAAGAGCACAAGCACAAATATTTAGCAAATACTAAAACGATAGCAATAAAGGAAATAATAAAACAACTCATAAATAAAATGAGCTCAACACAGAAAATTATATGGAATAAAGAAATCAGCAACACCAAATGAAAAAAATACATAAAAAAATGACCAAAAAAATACATTGTTGTTGTTGTTGTTATGTGCCGTCGAGTCGGCCCCGACTCATAGCGACCCCTCCTTGGGTTTCCGAGGCAGTATCACTACGGAAGTAGGATTGCCCAACCTTCCTTCCGAGGAGTGGCTGGTGGGTTTGAACCGCCAGCCGTCTGGTTAGCAGGCAAGTGTCTTAGCCACTATGCTACTGAATGAAATGAATTAAATGCATCACTCAAGATATGGAGAGTTGCAGACTGGATAAGAAAGTATGACTCATTAATATGCTATCTACAAAAGACTCACATTAGACATGAAGATAAAAATAGATTAAAAATCAAAGGATGGAAACGATATACAAAGAAAATGCCAATCAAAAGAAAGCAGGAGTAGCAATATTATTTTCAGATGAAATAGACTGGAAGAAAAAAACAACGATAAGAGATAAGGAAGGACATTGCATAGTGATTAAAGGATCAGATGAATAAAAAGACATGAAAACCAAACTTACTGCCATGGGGTTGATTCTGACTCATAGTGACCCCTCCTTGGGTATCCAAGGCAGTATCTCTATGGAAGTAGATTGTCCAGTCTTCCTGGGATATCTACACACTCAATGAAAGAGCTGTAAAATACATAAAGCAGACTTTAACAGCATTGAAAAGACAAATAAATGAATTCACAGTAATAATTTGAGACTTTAATACACCACTTTCGATAAAAGACGGAAAAACTGGAAAGGAACTCAGCAAAGATGCAGAATAACTAAAGAATACAATCAACCTACTTGACCTTATAGGCATCTACAGAGCACTTCACCCAACAATAGCACAATATACATTCTTTTCCAGCACACATGGAACATTCTCCAGGATAGACCATATATTAGGCCAGAGAGCAAGTCTCAAAAATTTAAAAACATTGAAATACTGCAAGCCATCTTCTCAGATCTCAATGCTATAACATTAGAAATCAACATTAGGAAGACCAATGAAAATTAGCAAACACATGGAAACTGAATAATATTCTCCTCAACAACAGCTTGGTAATAGAAGATATAAAAATGAAGTTAAAACATTCCTTGAATCTAATGAGAAGGAAAACACAACATACCAAAATCTTTGGGACACAGCAAAAATGGTGATCAGAGGGCAATTTAAAACAATAAATGCACACATCAAAAATGAAGAAAGAGCCAAAATCAATACCTTTACCCAACATCTCCAACAATTAGGAAAAGAGCAACAAATAAAGCCTACAGCCACCACAAGAAAAGAAATAATAAAGATCCAAGCAGATATAAATGAAAGAGAATGTACAGGAATGATAGAAAAAAATCAACAAGACTAGAAATTGATTCTTTGAAAAGATTGATAAACTCAATGAACTACCGGAAAACTTTGCAAAGGAAAAGAATGAGAAGATGCAAATAACATGAATAAGAAATGAAAGAGGTGACATCACAACAGAACAAACAGAAATAAAAATAATATCATAATATTATGAAAAACTGAGAGTTCTGGTGGCATAGTGCCTAAGGCATTTGACTGCTAACCAGAAGCCTGGCAGTTAAAACCCACCAGCTGCTCCTCAAAAGAAAGATTGGGCAATCTACTTCCATAGAGATAGCATGTTGGAAGCCCAAGGAGAGGTTGCTTTGAGTTGTAAATGACTCAACAGCAGTGAGTTTGGTTTGACTTTTGGTACTCAAACAACTTTGAAAACCTGGAAGAAGTGGACAAATTTCTAGAAACATACTATTTTCCTAAACCAACACAGTCTGAGGTAGAAAATTTGAACAGACCCATAACAAAAGAAGAAATTGAACAGGACATAAAAAAATTACCAACAAAGAAAATCATGGCAAGGCATAACATACTACACAAAAACATTGTTCCACATCCTGCTCTGGTGAATAGGGACTGGGATTTAAAAGCTTGGAAGCAACCACGTGGATACAACGATGGGTCTCTCCTCATCCAGAGCAAAAAAGAATGAAGAAAACCAAAGACATATGGAAACATTAGTCCAAGTGACTGGTACACCACACAATCCTCTGCCTAAATGACTATGAAACCAGAAGAAGTAGATGGTGCCCAGCTACCACTGTCAACCACTCAGAGGGGGATCTATGTAGGAAATCCTGGATAGAATGAAAGAACAAAGTGGAACAAAACTCAAAATCATTTAAAATAAAAAAGGACCAGTTTTGCTGATCTGCTAGACTCTGGTGGCCCCTAGTTGCCCTTTAGGTCTGGAATTGAACCCACTCCTGTGGCAGCAAAAGAAAAGATAAGCATATAAGCAGGAAATGTGCAATAGGTAGATACACTCTCTGGAGAGATCAATCCTGGGAGAACAGAAGGGCTGTGTATGCACAGGGAGAGAGCTCAGGGGGCAAGAGTGCATGGGAGGGAAGGACACAGGGAAGAGGTAACTATGGGGAGGAGGTGGGAGGGGAGCTGTTCCATTGTGCTAAATTGCAGTCAATGTCACGATACAAAGTGTTATGTGAATTGCTGTATGAAAGTGGATATGCTCAGTAAAATTCCACACAAATCACAAAAAAAAATTTAAAAAAAAAAAATGCTGGCCAGATGGTTTCACTGAAATATTCTACCAATCACTCGGAGAAGAGCTGACACTAATCCTACTTAAGCTATTCCAGAATATAGAAAAGGATGGAATCCTCCCCAATTCATTTTATGAACCAAGCATAACCCTGATACTAAAACCAAGCAAAGACACCACTAGAAATGAAAACTGCAGACTAATATCCCTCGTGAATATAGAGGCAAACGTCTACATTCAAGTACAAAATACTAGCCAAGAGACTCTAACAACATATCCAAAAAATAATACATCATGACCAAGTAGGATTCATACTGGGAATGCAAAGATGGAACACAAAAGACTTATACAAAGAAAACTACAAAGCACTACTTCAAGAAACTATAAGAGATCTACATAATGGAAGAACATACCATGCTCATGGATAGAAAAATTGAACATTGTGAAAATGTCAGTACTATTCAAAGCAATCTATACATTCAATGCAATCCCGAATCAGATTCCATAAACATTCTTTAAGGACATGGAAAAACTAATCACTAATTTTATATGGAAAAGAAAGAAATCTCTAATAAGCAAAGCACTACTGAAGAAGAAGAAAGTAGGAGGTCTCATACTCCCAGATCTCAAAAAACCCTGCATAGCCACAGTTGTCTAAATAGTCCAGTATTGGTACAATGACAGACATATAGACCAGTGGAGCAGAATTGAGAATCAGAAATAGATCCATCAACTTATGATCAGCTGATCTTTGACAAAGGGTTTAAATCCATTCAATGGGGAAGAGATAGTCTCTTTCACAATGGTACATGCAAAAGTGGTTATCCATTTGCAGAAAAATGAAGTAAGATCCATACTTCACACCATACACAGAAACGAACTCCAGATGGATCAAAGATTTACATGTGAAACCTAAAACCAAAAAGTTCATGAGAGACAAAATAGGGGCAAACTTAGGGCCCTAATATATGGCATAAATACACTATCAAGCATAACTCATGATCCACAAACAGCAGAAGATAAACTGGGTGATTGGGACCTTCTGAAAATTAAATTCTTATTTGCATCAAAAGACTTCTCCAAAAGAGTAGAAAGAGAACTTACAGAATAGGAAAAAATATTCAGCAATGACATATTGGACAAAAGACTTAACTCTAAAGTTTATAGAAAACTCCAATACTTCAACATCAAAAAGACAAACAATTCAATTTAAAAATGGGCAGAAGACATAAACTTCACTGTAGTAGATATTCAGGAGCTCTGGTAGCATAGTGGCTAAGGCACTTGACTGCTAACCAGCCACTCCTTGGAAGGAAGGTTGGGCAAACCACTTCCATAGCGACACTGCCTCAGAAACCCAAGGAGGGGTCGTTATGAGTTGGGACCAACTCGATGGCACATAACAACAATAACAACATAGTAGATATTCAGACAGCCAACAAACACATGAAGAAATGATCATGATCTTCAGCCATTAGAGAGATGCAAATCAAAGCAACCATGAGATACCACCTCACCCCAGCATTGATAGCAAAGTTCAAGACAGAAAATAACAAATGCTGGCAAGGATGTGGAGAGACTGGGACTCTCATACACTGCTAGTGGGACAGTAAAATGACAAAACCACTGTGAAAATCAGTATGGTGATTCCTTAACATGTTGGAGATAGAAATGCCATTTGATCCAGTAATCCCATTACCAGGTATATATCCTAAAGTGAGAGGCAGGACATGAACAGATATATGCACAACCATGTTCATTGCAGCACTATTCACAATAGCAAAGAGATAGTAATTACCTAAGTTCTCATCAACCAAGGAATTGATCAAAAAACTGTGTCTTTATTATGGAATATTATGCAACCCCAAAGATTAATGTAGAATCTGCAAAACACCGCATAACGTGGATGAACTTGGAGGACATTATGCTGAGTAAAATAAGTCAGTCAGAGAAAGACAAATATATTAGTCCACTATTGTAAACAGTCAAGGAAAGGTTTATACATAGAAGGAAACGTTCTTTTCTGGTTACCAGGGATAGGAGGGGAGAGGAGGCTAAATTCCTAGACAGGTTGAAAAAGAAAAGAAAAAAAAGTGTATATCTATATCTATATCTATATCTATATCTATAT
>NW_006922288.1:389367-391659 GCF_000298275.1 Orycteropus afer afer
TAGTGATACTGCCTCGGAAACCCAAGGAGGGGTCGCTATGAGTCGGGGCCGACTCGACGGCACATAACAACAACAACAACAGAGATCATAATGAATAAATAAAATAGCTGTTCTAAATCTGAGATTATATACATAGGCCTCAATTTCTAAAATAAAATAAAATTAATCACTGGCTTCTAGTTTCTATGACCCCTGACTTCAGAAATTCATGTATTAAAAAAAAGGAGGAGGAAAGTTTATATATTACTGTACCTCTTTCCGAATCACATGATCTAATTAGGACAGTGATTCCCCAAATGTGGCTCTTAAAACAGTAGCATCAGCATAGTCTGGAACCATTTAGAAATCCAAATTTGTGAATGCCCCTGAGACCTAATGAATCAGAATTTTCGAATATGGGGCTTCTGTACATGTGTTTGAACAAAACTTTGAGGTAGATTCATGCTGTTGTTGTTAGGTACCATTAAGTAGTTTCCAACTCATAGCAACCCCATGTACCAAAGAATGAAACACTGCTCTGTTATGCACCATTCTCACAATCCTTGCTATACTTGAGCCCATCATTGGAACCACTGTGTCAATCTATGTCATTGAGGGTCTTTCTGTTTTTCATTGATCTTCCACTTTACCAAACATGACATCCTTCTCCAGGGAATGATCCCTTCTGACAAAATGACCAAAGTAGGTGAGACAAAGTCTGGCCATTCTTGCTTCCAAGGCGCATTCTGGTTGCACTTCTTCCACAACGAATTTGATCATTCTTCTGGAAGTCCATGGTATTTGCAGTATTCTTCTGCAACATTAGAATTCATAAGCTTCAATTCTTCTTTGGTCTTCCTTATGCACTGTCCAGCTTTTACACGGATAAATTGTTGCTGTTAGGTGCCATGTAGTCATCTCTGATTCATACCGATGCTATGCACAGCAGAATGAAACACCACTCAGTCCTGTGCCAGCTCCATGATTCTTGCTATACTTGAGGCCATTGCCACTGCTACTGTGTCAATCCATCTCATTGAGGGCCTTCCCCTTTTTTGCCAACCCTCTACCTTATCAAGCATGACATCCTTCTCCAGGGAATGGTCCTTTCTGACAATTTGTGGGATATCATTGCTGATGATATCTGACATCTGATATCAGCAATGATACCCCACAATTTGTTATGATCCACACAGCCAAATGTTTTGCACAGTCAGTGACCAAAGTATGTGGGACAAAGTCTGGCCATGTTTGCCTGCAAGGAGCATTCCAGATGCATTTCCTCCAGGACAGACCTGTTAGTTCTTTTCGTAGTCCACAGTACTTCCAGCAATCTTCACCAACATTACAGCACAAAAGCATCAATTCTTCTTTGGTCTTCCTTATTCATTGTCCAACTCTCTCACATGCATATGAGGTGATTGAAAATACCATGGCTTGTGTCAGGCCCACCTTAGTCCTTAAGGAGACATCTTTGCTCCTAAGTACTTGAAAGAGGTCTGTTGCAGCTGATTTGCCCAATGCTATACGTCATCTGATGTCTTGACTGCTACTTCCATTGGTGTCAATTGTAGAACTAAGCAATGTGAAGTCTTTGACAATTTCAATCTTTTCTCCATTATCATGATGCTGCTTACAGGTCTAGTTGTGAAGATTTTTGTTTACTTTATACTGAGAGGGAATCTATACTGCAGACTGTATTCTTCAATCTTCATCAATAAGTGTTTCAAGTCATCCTCACTTTCAGCAAGCAAAGTTGTGTTGTTATTGCAGGTTGTTAATGTTTATTCCTCCAATCCTGATGCCACATTATTCTTCATATAGTCCAGCTTCTCAGATTATTTGTTCAGCATACAGACTGAATAAGTATGGTGAAAGGATACAACCCTGATGCAGTCCCTTCTTGATTTTCAACCATTCAGCATTCCCTTTTTCCATTTCAACGACAGCCTCCTGGTCTGTGTACAGGTTCCTCATAACCACAATTAAGTGTTCTGGAATTCCCATTCTTCTCAATGTTATCTACAATTTGTTATGATCCACAAAATCAAATGCTTGTGCATAGTCAATAAAACACAAGTAAGCATCTTTCTGGTATTCTTTGCCTTGAGCCAAGATCCATCTGACATCAGCAATGATATTCCTCATTCCATGGCCTCTTCTGAAGCCAGCTTGAACCTCTGAAAGTTCTCTGTAAATACACTGCTGCAACCATTTTTGAATTTTCTTCAGTAAGATCTTACTTGCATGCAATATTAATGGTATTGTTTGATAATTTCCACATTCTGTGGGATCACCTTTCTTTGGAATGGG
>NW_006922288.1:392779-407193 GCF_000298275.1 Orycteropus afer afer
TCAATTTCAGACTGCAGAAGTTGATAAAAATCTTCAATTTCCTTATCTTTGGCTTTGGTGGTTGTTGCATAAATTTGAATAATAGTAGTATTAACAGACCTTCCTTGTACGTGTATGGATATTATCCTATCACTGACAGCATTATACTTCAGGACACATCTTAAAACATCCTTTGTGTTGATGAATGCCACACCATTCCTCATCAAATTGTCATTCCTGGCATTGTAGATCATATGGTTGTCTGATTCAAAATGGCCAAAACTGGTCCATATTAGCTCACTAATGCCTAGGATATCAATCTTTATGCATTCTGTTTCATTTTTAAAACTTCCAATTTTCCTAGATTCATACTTTGTACATTCCATGTTCGATTATTAATATGTTTGCAGCTGTTTCTCTTCAATTTGAGTCATGCCACATCAGCACTTGGTGGTCCTGAAAGACTTAGTTTATCCATATCATTAAGGTTGGTTCTACTTTGATGAGGCAGCTCTTTCTCAGTCTTATTTTGAGTACCTTCCACCCAAGGGGCTCGTCTTCCTACACTGTGTCAGACAGTGTTTCCAAGCTATTCATAAAGTTTCCCAGTAACGTATCAGACATTGTTTCTCTGATATTCATAAGGTTTTCCCTGGCCAATTTTTGGAAAAGTGGATGGCCTCTTCCTTCTTCCTAGTCTGTCTCAGTTTGTAAGCTGTGTTGAAACCTGTGCACCATGTGCAACCCTGCCGGCATTTGAAACACCGGTAGCACAGCCTTAAGCCTCACAGCAATGTGCAAGCCCCACAGGATGACAGACTGACAGACATGTTTGTCTTCCTTAGCTGTTTGAAACCTCTCTACCCGCCCCTTACCTAATTCCTACCAGGATCCTGTCGCTCTTGTGGTCCCCAGCTGCTTCCTCCCTTTCCTGGCTCTAAGGGCCTGGGAGGGGGGCCTTTCCTGCCTCTTGCCCACATGGATAGAAGGAGATTGAAAATTCCATGGCATGGGTTAGGCCCACTTTAGTCTTCAAAATGACATCTTCACTCTTTAACACTTTGAAGAAGTATTTTTCAGCAATGCATATGATTTCTTCACTGCTGCTTCCATGAGTGCTGATTCTGCATCTAAGTAATATGAAATTTTAACAACTTCAGTCTTTTCTACATTTATGCTGTTTTTTGATCCAGTTGTGTGGATTCATACATCTGCTAAACATGAGAACCACTTAGCTAGTGACAGCAAACACCCATAGCTTATTAGACCACTCCCATTTTGAGCATGAAAGTTTCTAAGACTCACAGTTCCAGGAGCCAGAGGGGTAGAGAAAATGAAATATTTTTGTCATTCAGTTCATGCCTCCATTGGGAGCCATGAAGTTGGATCTGATTCATAGCTACCCCTCCTTGGGTTTCCAAGGCAGCATCACTACAGAAGCAGATTGTCCAGTCTTCCTTCTGATGAGTGGCTGGCGGGTTTAAACCACCAGCCTTCTGGTTAGCAGTCAAATGCCTTAGGCACTATGTCACCAGATAAAATAATTAAATGAATAAATAAGTAAGAAAAAAACTATTGGGGTTCTCAAGAGAATGAGCATATCTAAAAATATCTGTAGGATTACGGTGAGAAAGGTTTAAAATTGGTGATCACCTTTGATAACTACCCACCAACCAAAAACAGCTGTGATGAGTTTTCCAGTCTTGGATAAGAAGGAAACATTTTATGGAAAGTCTGACAGAGTCTAATGTTCTTCTAATTGAGTTTAAAAAAACAAGACTGCTAATTATAACAAGGAAGGAAACAAACTTCTCTAAAAATAAGTAAACTAACAAGTCCAAAGATCAAATTTATAGAACTGTATTCCTCAGAAGGATGGTTGGGCAATCTACTTCCATAGTGATAAACGCCTCAGAAACCTGAGCAGGGGTTGCTATGAGTCAGATCCGACTCCACAGCAGCGAGTTTGGTTTATTACAATACTGAGCAATTTAAGGAAAATCAGTAAATTGGGAAATGTTAATATTTTAGATGTTTATAGAAATATTCAGTAACCAACTGTGAAACACTTCAAATAAGTGCTGATAATGCTGTGAAAGATAGAGCCTTGGGTGGAAATGTTTTCAGTGTAATTTTGGCTATTTTATCAATGTTCCTTATCTGTCTTATTAATACATACAGATTATTACATACAAAGCAGCAGTATGAATGGAAAAGATAAAGGTTTCAGGCTCAAATATAAACTCTTTATTTTTTTTATATAAAACAGAGATTAAAATGTTTCACACAAAATCAATAAAAATACTGTATAGATTAAATAAGATACATTTTTGAGGATTTCTAGCATGGGGTCTCATAAAGTGAGCACTTAAAATAGGTTAGTTTTTGTTTGTTTGTTTGTTTCAGTCTTAATAATTACTTGTACAAATTTGGGAAACTAAAATATTTAATGAACAAATGTCTAAAGTATAGACAATAATGCTGTTTATCATTTTAACAGTTCAAGAAAAAAAGAGGCCAAAAAAATACAGAACACAGATAGGGAGAAATTATGTCATAAGAATATCTCTGCTTTAAAACACCTCTTGTTTCTGTTATCTTGTGTGAGATTTTGATGGAAATGGATAAAGTTGGGGAGATTGTAGGTAGATTAAACTTGTTCATGTTCACAGCATAACAAAGAAGGAAGCAGCCAGAAAAGACTTTTTTTAAATTTTCAGTTAATTTAATATATATTTTTATTGTAAATCTAAAATTATTCAGCTCTCTCAGGTAGTAAGGTGTTCAAATAGAATGTTCCAATACAAAATTAATTCTTCACAGAAGAGAAGAAAAATGGGAGGTCAAATAAGTTTAGTTGTTAGCAGGATAGACATGACATCACATATCAAGTAAATAAATAAATGCAGAGAGAGCTAATGAATTGACTAACAAAACCTCTCTCAAAATGATGAGAAATGGGAGAAAATGGTGGCTTCAAGGTTTAAAATTTTGCCTGTTACAATTTCTAAGAAGATGAATCACTGAGACACAAAAAAACTGTCAGGTGAGATTTCACATGATTCAGAATAGAGCTCAAAGAGACTCTGATATAGCAAACAGTTTCTCAAATTATTGCCTAGAACTTACAGATCTCTCATACACTGATGAATATTTTAATCAAGGTGAATTCTTGATTATATCCCTCCCACAAATTTTCTAAAACAAATAAATTGGAAGATAAACACAGTATTTTTTTCTCCTTTCTCTGAAATATATATGGCTTTATAAAGCTTTACATTCTCTTTCTGAAATTTCTTTTTCTAAAGTCGTATAATGGGTATTTAAATATTTTTCTTCCACATTTAAAGCCACGTTAGAGCAATCACTATGTGGTTCTTTTCCTTGCAAATGCCTTTGCATATCAATAAATATTTGATAACTTGGATCATAGATAAATGATATGAATAGAAAGTAAATAAAAGATTAAAAGAGAAAGTTGTTAAATGTCAGAAGATACTTCAGGTAATAAAAGTGCAGAGTAAATTTGAGAGTGAAATGTGCATTTGCTCTTATTTAATGTTATGGTGTGTCAATGAAATAAAATGCTAAAGGAAGGATAATGACAGTATGTAAGTTGGCCCTTGGCTCCACAATTATAGGAGCTCGCTCTGTAATGACAGAACTGCTTACCAGGAATAATGAATGAAATGAGTGATGTCACAACAGAATCAAACAAAATAAAAATAGATTAGTAACTGAATACTATGAAGAACTGCACTCCAATAAATTTGAAAACTTAGAAGAAATGGACATATTTCTAAAAACACATGGCCAACCAAAACTAACACAGATTGAGATAGCAAATTTGAATAGGGCCATAATATAAGAAGACATTGAACAGGTCATTAAAAAATAAAAAATCCCAACAGAAATATCTTGGCCCAGAGAACTTCACTGGAAAATTTTTCAAAACATTCAGAGCAAAGCTGACACCAATCCTACTCAGAATATTCCAGAACATAGAAAAGGATGGACTACTCTCGAATTCATTTTGTAAAGGAAGCAGAACCTTGATACAAAAGCCAGGCAAAGACACCATTTAACAATAAAATTACAAACCAATATGCCTCAAGAACATTGATGCAAAAATCTTCAACAAAATCCTAGCAAATAGAACAACACTATTTCAAAAGACTTAAATGTACATCCTAAAACTATAAAGCCAGTCAAAGGAAAATAGGGCCAACTTAGGAACCCTAATTTATGGCATAAATAAACTATCAAACATCACCAAAAATGCATAACAGCACAAGAAAACTAGATGACTGGGACTCTCTAAAAATTCAATTTTTATATGCATTCAAAGACTTCTTCCAAAGAGTAAACAGAGAATATACAGATTAGGAAAAAGTATTTGGAAGTGACACATCCAACAAGGGATTTATCTCTAAAATATATAGAAAACTCTAACATCTCAACAGCAAAATGTCAAATAATCTAATTAAAACATGGGGAGAGGAGATGAACAGACACTGCACCAAAGAAGATATGAAGGCAGTCAACAAACACATAAAGAAATGCTTGTGATCATTAGCCATTAAAGATATGCAAATAGAAACAACAAACAACAATGAGATATCATCTCACCCCAGTCATAATAGCAATGTTCAACAAGATAGAAAACAACAAAGGGTATTAAGAAATTGGAACTATTATATTCTGTTGATGGGTTTGTAAAATGGTGAAACCACTGTGGAAAACAGTATGATGCTTTCTTAAAATGTTGGAAATAGAAATAACATTTGATTCAGTAATTCCACTACTAGCTATATATCCTACAGAAGTGAGAGAAAGGAAATGGATAGATATATGCACACCCATGTTCATTGCCACCACTCATCTGTCATTTGTCATACTGTGGTTACTTGTGTGCTTCTGTGAGGTTGGAGGCTATATTATCCATGTTACAAATACCAGTAGGGTCACCATGGTGGACAGCTTTCAGTGGGACTTCCAGACAAAGACAGACTGGGAAGAAGGAATAGGCCATCCACTTTTGAAAAAAATAGTCACTGAAACACTGTCAGATATGTTACCAGAAAACTTTATGAAGAGCTGTGAAACAGTCTCTCATATAGTGGTCAAAGATGAGCCCTTGAGGCTGGAAGGCACTCAAAATGGAATGGGGGAAGAGCTGCCTCCCAAAAGTAGAGTTGACCTTAATGATGTGGATGGAGTAAAGCTTTAGGAACCTTTATTTGCTGGTAGGGCATGACTGAAAATGGGAAGAAAAAGCTACAAATATCCATTAGTAGTCAGAATACAGAATCTAAGAAGTATGAATCCAGGAAAACTGATTGTCAAGTTGGAGCCGACTCATAGTGATCCCTCCTTAGGCTTCCAAAGCATATCACTACAGAAGTAGATTGCTAAATCTTCCTTCTGAGGATTGAAATGGAACACATAGAGATCTATATCCTAGGCATTAATAAGCTGAAATGGACTAATATTAGTCATTTTGAATCAGACAATCATAAGATTTACTATGCTGGGGATGACAAATTAAAGAGAAACAGTGTTGCATTCATCATCAAGAAGAACATCTCAAGATCTATCTTGGAGGACAATGCTATCAGCAGTAGAATCATATCCACATGTCTACTAGGAAGACCAGTTAATACTGCTATTATTCATATTTATGCACCAATCATTGAAGCCAAAGATAAAGAAATTGAAGATTTTTACCCACTTCTGCAGTCTGAAATTGACTATACATGCAATCAAGTTGTATTGATTATTACTGGTGATTGGAACACAAAAGTTGGAAACAAACAAAAAGCATCAGTAGTTGGAAAATATAGCCTTGGTGATATAAATGATGCTGGAGATCACATGATAGAATTTTGCAAGACCAATGACTTATTCATTCTAAATACCGTCTGTCAACACATAAATGGTGATTACACACGTGGACCTAGCCAGAAGGAGTACATAGAAATCTGATCTACTACCTTTGTCAAAAGAGGCAAGGGAGAAGCTCAATATCATCAGTCAAAACAATGCAACAGCTGACTGTGGAACAGGCCATCAATTGCTAACATGTAAGTGCAATTTGAAGGAAAATAAAATTAAAATAAGTGCATGACCTTGATGATATCTCACCTGAATTAGAGATCATGTGAAGAATTGATTTCACACATTCACACCAATGAACTGAAGACCAGATGAGTTGTGGGACGACATCAAGAGTATCATACATGAAAAAAGCAAAAGGTGAATAAAAAGACAGGAAAGAAAAAAAGGCAAAAATGGATGTCATAAGTGACTCTGAAAGTTACTCTTGCACATAGAGCAGCTAAAGCAAATGGAAGAATTGCTGAAATAAAAGAACTAAACAGAAGATTTAAAAGGGCAGCTTGAGAAGATGAAGTAATGAATGTATTATAATGAAATGTGAAAACACTGGAGTTAGAAAACCAAAAGGGAAGAACACACTCAGCATTTCTCACACTGAAAGAACTGAAGATAAAAATTCAAGCCTCAAGTTGTAATACTGAAGGATTCTATGGGCAAAATATTGAATGATGCAGGAAGCATCAAAGAAAGATGGAAGAAATACACAGAGTCACTATATCAAAAAGAATTGTCAATGTCCAATTATTTCAGGAGGTAACATGTGATCAAGAACCAATGGTATTGAAAGATGAAGTCCAAGCTACACTGAAGGAATTGGCAAAAGAAAAAAAAAAAAAGGCTCCAGAATTTGAGGAGATACATATTGAAATGTTTTAACAAATGGATGCAGCACTGGAGGCACTTATTTATTTATGCCAAGAAATTTGGAAGACATCTACCTGGCCAACTGACAGGAAAAGAGCAATGTTTGTCCCCATTCCAAAGAAAGGCAATCCAGCAGAATGTGGATGTTATCAAACAATATCATTAATAACTCACACAAGCAAAATTTTACTGAAGATAATTCAGAAACAGTTGCAGCAGTACATTCACAGGGAACTTCCAAAAATGCAAGTTAAATTCAGAAAAGGATGTTAGACAAGGAATACCATTGCAGATGTCAGGCAGATCTTGGCTGAAAGCAAAGAATACCAGCATGATATTTATCTGTGTTTTATTGACTATGCAAAAGCATTTGACCGTGTGGATCATAACAAATTATGGGTAACACTGAGAAGAATGGGAATTCCATAACACTTAATTATTCTTATGAAGAACCTGTATATAGACCAAGAAACTGTCATTCAAACAAAACAAGGGGATAGTGTATGGTTTAAAATCAGGAAGGGTGTGTGTCAGGGTTATATACCTTCACCATACTTATTCAATCTGTATGCTGAGCAAATAATATCAGAAGATGGACTATATGAAGAAGAACACAGCATCAGGATCAGAGGAAGAACCACTAACAACCTGCAATATGTAGATGACACAACCTTGCTTGCTGAAAGCAAGAAACCTTGTTTGAAACATATACCGATGAAGATCAAAGATGACAGTCTTCAGTATGGATTACACCTCAACATAAAGAAAACAAAAATCTTCACAACTGGACATTATAATAAACAGATAAAAGATTGAAGTTGTCAGAGGTTTCATTTTACTTGGATCCATAGTTAACACCCATGGAAACAGCAGTCAGGAAATCAGGCATCATATAGCACTGGGCAAATCTGCTCCAAAAGATCTCTTTAAAATGTTAAAGAGCAAAGATATTACTTTGAAGACAAAAGTATGCCTGACCCAAACCATGGTGTTTTCAATTGCCTCATATATGTGTGAAAGCAAAAGAATGAATAAAGACACCCATGAAGAGTTGATGCCTTTGAATTATGATGTTGGCAAAGAAAACTGAAATTACCATGGACTGCCAGAAAAAGGAACAAATACCTCCTAGAAGTTCAGCCAGAATACTCCTTGTAAACAAGAATGGCCAGACTTCATCTCAACTATTTTGGTCATGTTGTCAGAAGTGATGATTTCCTGGACAAGGATGTCATGCTTGGTAAAGAAGAGGGTCATAAAGAAGGGACAGACAATCAGTGAGATGGATTGCCACAGAGGATTCAATGATGGGCTCAAGCACGGCAAGGATTGTAAGGATAGTACAAGATCAGGTGATGTTTTGTTCTGATGTATATAAAATCATTATGAGTTGGAGCTGACTAGATGGCACCTAACAACAACAACAGCATGTTCATCACACCACTTATTCACAATAGCATAGAGATAGAAACAACCTAACTGTCCCACAATGATGCATAAATTAACAAACTATGGTACATACACGAAACAAAACACTATAAAACATTGAAGAATAATGAAGAATCAGGGAAATGCCTCTTAACATGGATGAACTTGGAGGACATTATGTTGAGTGAAATAACTCAGTCACAAAAGGGTAAGTATTGCATGAGCCTACTAATATAAAAGTCAAGGAAATGTTTACACATGGAAAGAAACATTTTTTTATTGTTAGCAGGGATTAGAAGGTATTGAATAGTAACTAGGAATGAGAAACATATTAATTTAGGTGAAGGGAAAGGCAATATACAAAATATGGGTGATCAGCACCATATCAAATATCACTAAAGAAAGAAAAGAAATGAAGAGGTGTACAAAACTTACAAACAACAAAGGCAAACACTATTAAATACACTATATTGAATTATCAATAATAACAAACATTAATCTTCTAGTGAATACATAGGTAGACAGGCAAGATGATCAGGAATGAGTAGGCAAATGAGATTATACTCATGACTATATATAAGTTTGTTTTTAGGTGCTGTTGAGTTGTCTCTGACTCATAACGACCCTATGCACAGAATGAAACACCACCAGGTCTTGGGCAAGTTCTGTGATCTTTGCTATACTTGAGCCCATCACTGCAGCCACGGTGTCAATCCATCTCATTGAAGGCCTTCCCCTCTTTTGTTGACCCTCCACCTTACCAAGCATGACATCCTTCTCCATGGAATGGTCCCTTCTGACACGACCAAAGTATGTGAGATGAAGTCTGGTCATTCTTGCTTCCAAGGAGCATTCTGGCTGCACTTTCTCCAGGATTTGTTAGTTCTTTTATCAGTCCATGGTATATTCAGCATTCTTCACCAGCACCACGACTCAAAAGTATCAATTCTTCTTCAGTCTTCCTTCTTCATTGTCCAGCTCTCACATGTATATGAGACAATTGAAAATATCATGGCTTATTTCAGGTGCACCTTAGTCCTCAAGGAGACATCTTTACTCCTCAGCACTTATATATGTTTGGCAGATATTTCTGCATACTTATTCATATGTGATATAAAGTGTCCATATATATACTAAAACAAACCAAACCAAACTCATTGCCGTTGACTTGATTCTGATGCTGTGGGTTCTGAAGAAATCAATGACCACTATAATGTCCAGAATTGGAAGAGTCTTTATTCAGCTATAGCCAGGCTGCAGGGAACTAAAGTGTTCTCCCCAACTGCAGCCCTGAGCCTGATTTCTGGCAGGTTTATATAGCTCAGGACTGCAAGCAGGTAAGCAAGCATGTTACAGAAGTGAGATAAATTGCCAGGTTATTGTTTAGGGAAGATTAATGGTCAGCTTACTATTTTAAGGAAGATTGGTGGTCAGCTTATTATCAGAAGAGAAACACATAATTCGGAGTGAGGGTCCTCAATTCTAAGAATTTCTGTTGGCAGGATGTGGGACCCTAACTCTGGGAATTACAATTAACAGAGCTCTCAGGGAAAGGAAGGGGTGAGTGTGTTCTCAGGGATATTTGGTTTACATAGTTACTAGGCTCTCTGAGAAGGGTAGGGAGAAGTAGAAATGCTGTTATGCTGGAGTGCTTGTGAAACGTACTTTGCTGCAAAATGGAGTTTTAACAAGTCATTACAAAATAGAATCATCTACTTCACTGACTCCTAGTGCACTCCATTGTATTTCCAAGGCAGTAAATCTTTACGGAAGTACATTGTTCCACCTTCCTTCCACAGAGAAGCTGGTGGGTTTGCACTGCCAACCTCTGGTTAGCAATCAAATGCCTTAGGCACTGTACCACCAGAGCTCCCTGTCCATATATATAATAGAACTAAAAGCAAACAATGTTATGAAAACTACTTAGCCATAGCCAAAATCTTTGAGGAAATGAGTCACTAGTCCTGTGGACTCAGGACCATAGTCTTAAGGGACATTAAAATCAATTAGCATATCATAGTTCTACATCCTCCTTTGCTAAGTAGTGCCTGGGGTCTTTTATCAGATAATTAAGGGAATTTGAAAAATTCTGACAAATCTTACAAGAAAGGTAAGAGGGAGACCTTCAGGCATAGAACCAATAATGACAGACAAGAAGTGGAAGTTAAGACACACCACAACATCACCTGGAAATCAACCCAGATATAAAAGCATTAAAAATGAAATAAACCTGTAAGACATAATATAAGGTACCAAGATGCCAATTTGTAAAGGATGATAACTATTAAGCAAAAAGAGAGAATAAAAGATGTAGTTACAGAACTTCAAAAAGAAAAGTTAGTCAAGACAATATAAAGATAAAACAGACTGCTTTAAACTTGAGAAGTTAATAGTAATTACAGGGTAACCTCAAAGAAATTAAGAAGCCATCTCACCAAAATAAAAGAAAAGAGCAAAGGCTCAGTAAACACTAAAACAGTAGCAAAGAAGGAAATAATAAGAAAATAAATAAAAGAACTAATCATAGAAAAATTATTCAACAAAGAAACCATGAAAACCACAAAAACAAAACAAAATAAAACCAGCAAAACAGCAAGAGTGAATTCATACTCATTGATAATTAAACTGAATATGTTGGACTCAGGTCCTGAAAGGAGTGTCAGCACAAGGAAGCTACCACTGACTTGATAATGCAAAAGCAAAAGGAAAGTTTATTAGCTAGCTTGAGCTAGGGTCTCAGCTTACACCAACACAGCAGTTTGGGCCAAAGACCTCGTGCTCTCCTACTATTACATTTTTATAGGAAAAATATAGGGTGGAGTAACACCAAGGCAAAGGGGTACAAATGATTGGTTGTTGCTAGGGGGTAGAGAAGGAGGGGAGGGGTTTGAGGTAAAGCCCTGAGGCGTGGGGGACATGCTGGAGCCAGGTAAAGCTCTGAGGCGTGGGGGACATGCTAGAATCCCCAGCACTAGACTTCTGGTTAAAGAATTACCTGGAGGGCATTAGGACTCAGGCCTCACATTCCTTAGGACTCAGGCCTCACACTAAAGACTCCTGGTTAAAGAATTACCTGGAGGGCATTAGGACTCAGGCCTCACATTCCTTAGGACTCAGGCCTCACATTCCCCCCTTTTTCTTGTTACTCATATGAGGAATCTTCATCCCGTGTTACAGGAGATAGGGACGGATTAAGTTCTTTCAAGTTTAAACAGGGTAAAAGTCCAGCTCTTGAGCAAAGCCACCAACCCCCTTCCCTGGGAATGATCCAGTTTAAGGATGAGTTTATTTCAGTATATGAGGCACAACGTTCTTGAGTGTTGGGGGATTTAACACTTCATTTGGACCTACCAACCCAGCATCTAAGGGCTCTACTTCCTGTAAAATGGTTATTACCCCAGATGGGTTAGGGTATGAATAAACCTGAATGCCCCAACTGAGCCCTGACTTCCACTTGGCTAATTCCTTTTTTCCTTGTTCAGTGAATGAGACTTTTACTCAGTCACATTCCTTACATTTTCCTAATGTAGAGGTATGTCTGGGCTTGGCAAAGGAGAATGTTACATAGTCCTGGGTTTCTACATGCTACTTCCATTCCCCATCATTAGAAGTCACGCAACTCCAGCTTTTGCAGTAATACCAAAGGGGCCCCCCACACTGCCGAACATTTCTTTTGTACCCAGGGCATGCAAAAAAAACCATTTTACGGATAAAACCTTCGTCTCAGGAAGAGTCAGTAAGTGTTGCGAGCGAGAAAAATAAATCAGGCCACCATATGTTAAGGGGGGTGGTATGGGTGGTAGAGTTTAAGGTTTCCTGGGTTAGCCCGTTGCAAATTCACCAAGTAACCTTGGAAGGTTGATGAACAGTTGTGCTGGTCACAAGGCGGTAGAGGCTTAAAGCGAAGATGAAAGTTTCAGTCCTCATTGTTTCGAGTCAATCTGACTTTCAACAGGTTTTCAGGATCTGAACGTTCTCTCCAGTTTGTTCGTGCTGACTGCTGTTCCAGCGAGTTAGCTTTCCTGACATAAGAGTGATGTATCCAGGCGCTGATTCTGTCTACCTTTAGGGCAGTAGGGGTTACAAGAACAACATAAGGTTCACTCCATCTAGGCTCCAGTGTTTTTTTTTGCTGGTGCCTCTTTACCCACACCCAGTCTCCCAGTTCATGGTCAATTCCCTGTTCACTAAGAGGACCTTCATTTATGGCTCGGAGTTTGGGCCATAATTCCTTCTGAATTATTTGGAGAGTTTTCATCCCCAAGATTAAATCTTTTGACAACTCATTGGGACATTTTTCCAGGTTGGAAATAATAGGGGGTGGTGTCCCATACATTATTTCAAATGGGGTCAGATTCAGCATGTACAGGGTATTCCTAGCCCAGTAGAGCACAAAGGGAAGGAGAGTCACCCAGTCTCCACCAGTTTCTATTGCCAATTTAGATAGGGTCTCCTTTAGGGTTCTGTTCATTCTTTCTACCTGCCCTGAATTCTGAGGGTTATATTCACAATGTAGTTTCCAATTTACCCCCAGAATCGAGGCTAAGCCCTGGATAACTTTACTTACAAAAGCTGGTCCATTGTCTGATCCTAACATTCTAGGCATTCCATATCTGGGCACTATCTCTTCTAAAATTTTCTTGGCTACTATTACTGCCGTTTCCCCTTTAGTAGGGTAAGCTTCCACCCATCCTGAGAATGTATCCACTAACACTAAGAGATATTTATATCCATATTTACCTGGTTTAACTTCAGTGAAATCTATTTCTCAATGACGGCCCAGCTCCCTCCCCCTTACCCTCGTACCTGCATGTGTGTTCTCCCTCTTCCCTATTTTCATGACCTGACAGGCCCAGCACTGGTCTACCACACTCCGAGCCACTTGTTTCTGAAGGTGTATACGGACCTGCCCTTTGTCCAGTAACTCCAACATTTTCTGTTCCCCTAAGTGAGTCACTTGGTGGAGGTGTGTGAGAAGATGCCACCCCAATTCTTCTGGGAGAATCAGTTTTCTCTCTAAGTCCATATACCATCCATTCTGATCTTTTTCTATCTGTGGTGATTTCTCAGCCCACTGTATGTCTTGTTCAGAGTAGTTGGGAGTAGGGGGCAGGGGTTCCAGTTGCGGGCAGGGTAAGTCAGTTATTAAAGTTTGTACCGCTTGGAGGGCAGCTCCCTTAGCCGCCTGGTCCACAGCTCCGTTGCCTCTTGCTTCAGGGGAGTGTCCCTTCTGATGTCCCAGGATGTGAACCACTGCTACCATTCACGGCCGGGTCACAACTGACAGTAAGTGGAGGATTTCTGTCTGGTTCTTTATTTCTCTTCCTTCTGTGGTTCTGAACCCACGCTCCCAGTAGATGGCACCATGTATATGAAGAGCCGCATACGCGTACCGGCTGTCAGTATACACCGTTAGCCTCTTACCCTCTGCCCTTTCCAATGCTTCTGCCAGGGCAATAAGTTCAGCTTTCTGAGCGGAAGTTCCTGGCAGTAAAGCATCGGCCCAAATAATTTCTTCCCGGTTGTCTACCACCGCAGCCCCCACATACCTTAGTCCATCCTGTACGAAAATGCTTCCATCTGTGAACCAGATGAGGTCACTGTTCTCCAATGGGCAGTCTCGCAAGTCCTTTCTGACTGTATTTACCTCTGTGAGTATTTCTGAGCAGTTGTGCAGAGGTTTATCTAGGTCAGGGTTAGGTAGCAGGGTGGCAGAGTTTAAAAACTGTTGGGGCTAAGAATTGTACCCTTGGAGTGTAATGAGTTAATCTGGCATTGGATATCTATTTCCCCAGAGGCTGTTTGAGCACTCCTTCAATGGCATGGGGAGTGGTTACTTTCAAAGTCTGTCCATGGGTCAACTTATCTGCATCTCTGGAGGAAGATTGCTGAGTAGCGTGTAAGGGTTAGGGACTGTGGGATATATGTTTTCAACTCGGCGATTTACCTCTCTCAGGTCCTGCACCGGTTGGTATTCTCCCCTTGGTTTCTTTACTGGTAGGAAAGGTGTATTCCATGCAGACCAGCACCTCTTTAGTACCCCTTCCCGTAACAGCCGCTGGATATGGGGTTGTAGCTTTCCCGGGCCTCCCTGAGTATGGGATACTGTCGGACTCTTACTGGTATGGCATAGGGTTTTAAGTCCATAATGATGGGCGGTCAGTGTTTCACCAGTCCAATTCCTCCAGTCTCTGCCCAGGCTTGGGGAAACTCCTCCAGCCACAGAGCCATATCTGTTAAGCCTG
>NW_006922288.1:408413-409960 GCF_000298275.1 Orycteropus afer afer
GATTCTCTCTTTTTCTTCAGTGGTGAACAAAACCTGTAATAGCTGCTGACAATCATCCCAAGTAGGGTTATGAGTGAACAATATAGAATCTAACAAATTAATTAAGCTTTGGGGGTTTTCAGAAAAGGGGGCATTCTGCACTTTCAAGTTATACAGGTCCGACATTGAAAACAACCAGTACTGCCAGGTTCTGCTTCCATCCTCACGAGGCGGGCCTATCGCTCTGAGGGGCAGCGCCTGGACAGTGGACCAGTGGGCTTCAGCCTCCGGGGAGCCCCTCTGGTGTGGGCAGAGACCGGAGGCTGGGCCTGTAATGGCAGGCAGCGCACTTGGAGCACTCGCTCCACTTCCTCCCGGTACTTGTGGAGCCTGGACAGGGTGGGAAGGTGGTGTAGGGGCATAGGGAGGGGGAGATATGCCACTTTCTAGATCTATCAGATCGGGGTGAGTTTGGGAATCAGACAAAACTGGTGGAATGGCTGCTCGGGACTCAGGTCATCTCAGTTTCTCCTTTTCGCTAGTCCCGAGTGAGAATGTTAATACCTTAACAGAGAGATTTGGAAGAAAAGTTTTAGCCATGGGGGAGGGTTAGTCACCATATCTTGCCACACTATAATGTAAGGAAATTGGTCTGCATGCCCATGGGGGCCTGGCAATTGGACTCGGTCGAATACGGCTGCAATCACCTTTCCATCCAATGAGCCTTCTGGAGGCCATCCTACCTTAAAAGAGGGCCATTCTGAAGAGCAAAAAGTTATTAGTTTATTTTCTTAATTATCACAGACAAATTAGATCCTCTGGTTTTAAACTCTGAAAAATGTTCAACCATCAGGGACAGAGGGGTAGTCTGTCCCTGTCCCATTTCAACCTCTTTTGAGAAAACACAGAACAAATAAAAGACAAGTGGCCACACAACAAGAGACACCAAAGCAGACAACACAAACATCCGACACCCAGAAGAGATCTCATTCCAATACCACAGATTGGAGGTGCCTCTGCCCCTCCCCTGAATGGGGTTGCTTTTACCAAAAAGCACCCACAGCCTGCCTGTTGGCTGGGGAAGGTCTCCTTCCCCAACTCCTCTGGCGCGTCTGCCGGTTTCCCAATCCGGCGCGTCCACCGGTTTTCCAACCTTTCCTGATGGACCAGTATCCTTACAGAAAGGACATATTCTGGTCCTGCCGGCTCCTGAACTTCCCAAACTTTCCTGATGGACCAGTTTCCTTATGCAAAGTACGTATTCTGGTTCTGCCAGCCCCCGAACTTTCCTCTACTGCAGGCTACTTCACCGGTTCCGAACTTTTCCTTTCCCGGCCAACGCACCAAATATTGGACTCGGGTCCTGAAAGGAGTGTCAGCGCGAGGAAGCTACCACTGACTTGATAATGCAAAAGCAAAAGGAAAGTTTATTAGCTAGCTCGAGCTAGGGTCTCAGCTTACACAAACACAGAGGTTTGGGCCAAAGACCTCGTGCTCTCCTACTATTACATTTTTATAGGAAAAATATAGGGTGGAGTAACACCAAGGCAAAGGGGTACAAATGATTG
>NW_006922288.1:421953-441233 GCF_000298275.1 Orycteropus afer afer
AAAATAAAAATATTTTACAAAAATTTTTGCAACACTACCAAATCAGTGATCATAGAACAATATATAGCAGTAAACACAGATATCAAAAAAAAAAAAAGACCCCAGATCAGCACTTTAACCCACCATCTCCCACAATTAGGAAAAGGAAAGCAATAAAAACACTACATTTGCCAGAAGAAAGGAAATAGTTAAGATTATTTTTATTTAAATAAATAAAAGAGAAAAACAACAAAAAGAATTATCAAGACTAGAAGACAGTTCTTCAAAAGGATTAATAAAATTGACCAACCATTGGCAAATATAACAAAGGAAATGGAGAAGATGCAAATAATATGAAAAAAGAAATTAAATAGGTCATACCAGAACATAACATACAGAAATAATAAGGATAATAACACAGTGCTATAAAGAACTGTACTCTAAGACATTTGAAAACATCAAAGAAATGGATACATTTCTAGAAACACATTACCTATTCACATTAACACAATGTGAAGTAGAAGATCTGAACAGATCCAATGCAAAAGAACTTGAACAAGTCATAAAGAACAAACAAAACAAAAAAACTCTCCCACCAATTAAAAGTCCTGGCCCACACTAATGGACTGGTGATTTCTACAAAATATTCAGTGAAGTGCTGACATCCATACTACTAAACTATTCCAGAATATAGAAAAAGATGAAATTCTCCCAAACTCATTCTACGGGGCAGTCATAACCCTGATACCAAAACCAGGAGAAGACATCATTAAAAAAGAAAATTACAAATCAATACATCTCATGAATATTAATGCAAACATTCTCAACAAATACTAGCTAATAAACTCCAACACTACACCTAAATAATAATACAACATGACCAAGTGGGATTTATACCAGTTATACGATGATGTTTCAGAATTAGAAAAAGAACTAGAGTAATACATTTTGAAAATAAAAAGAACAAATGAAAAGAACCACATGATCATATTGGTCAATGCAGAAAAGGCAATTGGTAAAATAGCAACACCCGTTCCTAATAAAAACTCTCAGCAAAATAAGAACATAAAGGAAATTCCTCAACATAATTAAGGATAAATTTGCAAAATCAGTGGCCAAAATGATTCTCAATACAGATAGACTGAAATCATTCCCTTTGCTAATGGGAACCAGACAAGGATGCCCTCTATTAGCACTCTTATTCAACATTTTATTGGAAACTCTGGCCAGGGTAATGAGGGAATAAAGAAAAATAAAAGACATCCAAATAGGTCAGAAAGAAGTAAAACTATGCCAGTTTGCAGGTGATATGATCCTGTATGTAGAAAACCCAGGGAATCCGCAAGAAAACTACTGGCACTAATAGAAGGATTCAGCAAAGAGGCTGGGTACAAGATCAAGTAAAAAACATCAGTCAGATTTATCAACATCAACAAAAAGTTTCCTGGAAAGGAAATAGGAGAATAATTTCATTTACAACAGTTACCCAAAAGATAAAATACTTAGGAATAAATCTCACCAGAGACAAAAAGACCTATGCAAAGAAAAACTACAAAACACAAGAAAACAAGAGACCTACATAAATGGAATAATATAACATGAATATGATTATGAAGACTAAACATTTTGAAAATGCCAAGAGTACCCCAAATAATCTACAGATATAATTCAATCTCAATCTCGATTCTATCATCATTCTTTCAAAGAGATGGAAAACTGGAATAGTAATAAGGTATGGATCAGAGAGATGGAGTGAGCCACTCCCCATGATGCAGCCACTAGCAGTCTGCATCTGCAAGGAGTCATTAGGATTGGGTAATGCAGAAGACGGTAGATAGCAGCACTGTGGTCAATAGCCATGACAATCAAAAGAAGGTTGTCCATATCAGCAAACACAGCAAAGAAGTATAATTGCATCAGACATTCAGAGGAAGAGATGGCTCCATTGCTGGTCCACAAAGTCTGCAGCATCTTGGGAGCTGTGGTGGAAGGGAAGCAGACATCTACTAGAGAGCTGGCCAAGGAAGAAGTACATGGGAGTGTGGAGGTGGATGTCAGTACCAATAGTTAGCAGAAGTAGCAAGTTGCCTAGGAGGCTCAGCAAATACAGGGCCAGAAAAAGACAAAAGAAGAACTCCATTGCTCTGGATCCCTGGACAACCCCAAAAGGACCCAGTCAGGGGTCTTGCCACAGTTCATTCTGGGCTTTGGTGTGCTGCAAGAAAAGAATCAATATGAAAAGGCTTAACTCCTTGTCAGGCACTGGGGTGGGTTGTACCCTGGATGTCTCTTGGCAATGGGCTTCTCTTATATCACCACTCTGAGGAATGGAGAAAAGAAACTGAAATACAATAGAAGGGACAAAAGTTAGACTTCATAAAGAATGGCCAAAGTGAAAAGGCACAAAAATGGAGGAATAAGGGTAATGAAAGAGGTTTCCTAGTACTACTTTCTAAGTATGAAGGAACTCTATTAATTAAACGTTGTATATAAACTTTGTATACCAAGAAGGATGGTATAACTACTTGTTTGTGAATCTGTTCTCATGCTAGACCATGAGCTCTTTGAAGATACAGGCTGAATCCCAATACTTAGTCATTGTAGAAACTCGATAAATACTTCTACCATCTATAAAGTCACTATTCTAGTTCAAGCTATTGTTGACTGGTAGAGTACTGACAACCTCTGAACTGATTAAACCTATCTACTTTTGCCCCATTCAATATGGTCTCCACATTGCAGTGAGGGTGATCTTTTCAAAGAACAAAATCCGGTCAAATCACTTCTTTGTTTAGCAAGAATGCATTTCTTTGTTTGCTAAAAAAGAAAAACAAACAATGGAGAATCATTACTCTCATGGGAAAAAAAAAAAAAAATTTAAATTTGTAATATTTCTCACAAAGCTCTTTGTGTTTGGATCCCAAAGCACCTCACCAGCCTCTTCTTGCACTAGTCCACTCATTCTTTGTCTACAACCACAATGACTGCCTTCCATTCCCTCATATGTGCCATGTTCCTTCCCTTTCACTGAATCAACTCCTCTTCATCCTTTCAATCTCAGATCAACCTGTGGAGTCTATAATTGAAATCTGGTGATAAATCACGTGGCAGGCATGGTTTCCTTTTCTTTTTCCAATTATACACTCATTACTTCTTTGATTCTATCAATCTTTTAATCTTCCAATGGATAATAAATTTAGGATAAATGGATATAACGTCTTCCATCTTTATGTGATTATATTTGAATAACTGAAAACAAAGATTCTCAAACATCATTGTGCATAAGAATCACGTGGAGATCTACTTAAATCACAGATACTTGAGCTCTACCCCAAAGATTTTGATTTAATAGATATGGAATAGATGCCTTTGAATTATGGTGTTGGCAAAGAATATTGAATATACCATGGACCACAAGAACAATGAAGAAATCCGTCCTGGAAAAAGTATAGCCAGAGGCTCCTTAGAAGTGAGGATGGTGAGACTTTATCTCACACACTTTGGACATGTTATCAGGAGGAACCAGTTCTTGGAGAAGGACATCATACTTGGTAAAGTAGAGGGTCAGTGAAAAACAGGAAGACCTTCAACAAGACGGATTGACACAGTGACTGCAACATGACCTCAAACATAGCAACTGTTTTGAGAATGGTGCAGGACTGGGCAATGTTTCATTCTCATAGGGTCGCTATGAGTTGGCACCTACTCAAAGGCACCTAACATCACCAGTACTCTCAGGTGATGCTGATGCTGCTAGTCTGCTGAGTAGAAGGCAAAATATAGCTTATCATACCAGCCATATCTCTACCAAACTCTTTCTTTCCTTTCCACTCTATTTCCTCATTCTCCTCCCTCTCCCCTTTTTGAAATCAGAAATGGGGATTCCCACTCTCCTACAAGATTAAGACCTTCTCTACTCCCTCATTTCTTCAGACGGTAATACTTCATTCAGCTCAGACAGTGCTGCACCTCTCCATTTGCACATCTTCTTCCAGGTTGGATCTTGATGATTTTACTTGAATCCTCTCGCTTATTACAGCCACCTCCAGGTTATTCATCTGGAAAATACATAATTCAGTTTGGATCTCAGGCTACATGAGGCTCAGAACTGAGGTTGTCAGAATAATATTTCAGCATTTAGAAGTTGTGAAGTCTTCTTTATTCATCTCTAAAATTTCGGTCTCAGATGTACTGTGTCCTAATACTTTGGCAGGTCTCCACAGCATTCTCCAGCTACTACTCTTAAAAAAAATACAAACTCACTGCTATTGAGTAGATTCTGACTCATAGTGACCCCCACTGGGTTTCCAAAACTGTAAATCTTTATGGGAGCATACTGCTTCACCTTTCTTCTACACAGCATTTGGTGGATTTGAAGCACCAATCTTTTGGTTAACAGACAAATGCCTTCACAAGTGCACAACCAGAGCTCCCTAGCTGCATCTCTATCTCACTGTTATTTACAGCAAAACTCTTCAAAACCTCATTGTCTTTGTCCTCATTGTTCATTGCTCTCTAAACTCATTATTTTACCTTCCATTCTTTCTTGAACTCACTTCAATCAAGCTTTTGCTCCTATCATTTCACTGAAACCACTCCTGTTGTAGAGTTCAATTCTCAGTCTTTTAGTTACTTGACCTTTCAAAAAGATATAACACTTAAATTTTTCCTTACTTCAATCACTTTCCTTGCCTTGCTTCCAGGACACCACCATTCTCCTTGTTTTCCAGTGCACTCTCTGGCAGCAACTTCTCAGTCTAGTTGGCTGCTTCCTTCTTCTGTTTTATTACTCACTTTTGAAACTCTTCTCTATTTTCTAGTTCCTTGCTTAAAATATCTACAAACAGATAACTCTCAAATTATATCTTCAATTCCAACCTCTCTCAGAAATTCTAGACTTGCATATTTGATTTCATACTAGATATTTCCATGTAAACTACCTGGTAAGAGTTTTACCACACAAGATATTTTCTTAAAACCAGAAAGGTTTCCATACTGATTTGGAAAGAGATACACACAGTAAGTGGCCTTTCAAGATTACCTAGGCCTCACAGTGCAGAATGTATCCCAAATGGTCCACTTAGGAGCTTTGGTGGCACATTGGTCAAGCCATTTGACCCAGCTGCTAATTTTAGTGTTTTTTGCCCACCAGCCGCTCTGTGGGAGGAAGATGAGACAGTCTGTTTCCATAAAGATCTATGGCCTTGGAAACCCTGTGGGACAGTTCTACTCTGCCCATAGGTTTGCTATGAGTTGGGATTGATTTCATTGAATTCTGAGCCCATTACTTTGTCAAATGCCACCTTCCACACTTACCTGTTGGCTTCCCTAATCTCCACCCCATGAATGATAACCTATCCGATGCTCTTAGTGAGCAGATGGAAGAGACCAGAGAACCCAGGGCTTTTACCTACATTGGTGAGATCTTGTCAAAACATAGAGCTAATACAGCTTGAGAGTTGAGCATTATCAATCTTCATGTCTCTTGGGACCAGAAGGAACCTTTCTTGACCTTGGAGACACAGTTCCCACAATCAGTCATTAGTGACAAATCTGGAGAAATTTTCCATTGGGAAAATTGCCTGTAGATAGTGTTGAGGAATTAAATCAGTAACTAAACATAAATTTAATTTTAACATTGATTTGGAAGTGAAATCAGAATGATTACTCACAACCCCTCTTTAGTCACAGTCTTGTTCCTAAAATCAGAAAAGATCAAAGAGGTTGACATATGGCCATAACATTTCATGGCTTTGAGAGAAACCACTTCTACTGATATATACATTTGCATAGCCCTCTTCTAAATACATCCAGATTCATATATTCAGGCTACCTGTTTGATATCACCCCTCAGATATCTGACGGGCATATCAAACTTGACTCTATCCAAACGTGAACTTCTATCCAACTCCTTTCCTTCTCCTTGTTTCTTATTCAATATTCTTCATTTTAATAAATGGCTATATGGTGCATCTATTTGCTGAATCCAGACAGGAATCACATTTCATTTTTAGTAGTAGAGACTCACAATATAGAGTTTCAAACAAGTAAATTTGTTTTTCTCTCTTGCAAAAAATGTCCAGTGTGTGAAGTGGTTTCTCATTGTGGTTTTCATTTGTGCTTCTCTGATGACCAATGTTG
Organism: Orycteropus afer afer; assembly: GCF_000298275.1. Lineage (NCBI taxonomy): Eukaryota > Metazoa > Chordata > Mammalia > Tubulidentata > Orycteropodidae > Orycteropus > Orycteropus afer. The sequence continues at coordinate 428,074 of NW_006922288.1, forward strand.
TTGGACATTCTTTCATGTGCTTATTGGGATTGAGGCTCTCCTTAAAGTGGCTCAGGGTTATGTGTATTAGTCATACCTATCTGCATGCCTTGTGTGTTTCAATTGAAGCATAAGCTATGACTGAATCTTGGCTCAGGAGAAAAATTCTCACCTTGTGATCATTGTTTCTGTCCTTCAACCAGGTATTATATCTCTGTAGATAACCTGTGCAATATATGGGCCCACTGAGTGGTTACTTCTGTGGGGGAAGAGCAGTAACTATATGCATGATGTGGTCACACTGCTACATGCAGATGCTCACTTGGACCCCTGCATATGCTTTTGCTGTTACTGCACTACATATGCCCCTATTACTGGAAAAATCCTGACCCTGTGAGTTATATGAAAAAAAAACACCCAAGTGATCCTATGGTGCAGCCACAGAGTTAATTCAAATCTGACTTATGGCTGAGGTCCTTAAGTCCAATAAAACAACCTTTGCCAACAGAGAAGCCCATATACCTGATGATACTAATATGAGATTCTCTGGAGAAAGAAACTTGTAAATGTGAGCAGGGCAAAGAGGATACCCCTCCCATTTTGAAGTAAAAAGCAACTGAAAAAATAAATGAAGAACCTAGATACGGAGGCAGGGAAAAACAAAACTAAAACTAAAATAGAGGTCCATAATTTGACCCAACTCAAAAATTCAAAATTTGCTGGAAGAATTTATATAACGAAAGACAAAAGGGTAATGATTGTTTTTTGTGCTAATACAACACCAATTTTGAACTAAAATATCTGTTGAAATGTACCAATTAGCAAACCTTTATGGCATTAATCAATACTAAGGCTCAAAATACCTAGTTCTTCCTGTAATCTTACTGAATATAAAGTAGCCAAGCCAAGCGCACTGCTGTTGAGTCAGATCTGACTCATAGCGACCCCTCCTTGGGTTTCTGAGGCCGTATCACTATGAAAGTAGATTGCCCAACCTTCCTTCTGAGAAGTGGCTCATGGGTTTGAACTGCCAGCCTTCTGGTTAGCAGTCAAAAGCCTTAAGCACTTTATATGTTTTACCTTAATCATCAAGGAGCTCTGGTAGTGTAGTGGTTAAGGCATTTGCTGCTAACCAAAAAGTCGGTAGTTTGAACCCACCAGCTGCTCCACACAAGATGAGACAGTCCGCTTCTCTGAAGATTTACATCCATGGAAACCCAATAAGTGTCACTATAAGTTGGAATCAACTATATGGCAGTGAGTGAGTGAGTGACCTTAACCATCAGAACTATTATCTTGCCTAGATTCTCAATGGTTATAGCATTCATTACTCTATAAAATATCTCATAATAAGTATGAATGGGGTGACCTAGTAAGTAATAATTTAAAATTAAATTGACTTTGGCACTTATAATTGATTTAATAAAGGGACCCCATGAAGCTACACATCTTCAATCCCTGGTTAAAATAGTTAGGACAACCCAGTGAAAGTTGAAACAGAGCCTTCAAGAATTGAAACCCATTATACAAAATGTATTTAGAGAAGGGGTAATTATTTGCACTGCTTCATTCAACAGTCCAATTTGGCCCATTTTAAACTTGAAAAAGCACATGTGTAAGAAGATAATCTATGTTACCGAAATAAGATACTGAAATGTGATACTGAAATGAGTGCAACTGTTCAAACTTGGGCTGTAAGAGTTTATTTTCATCATATGTCACAATAATTAATAATTGGATACATGTCAAACCATTAATCACACACTTGGATTGAAAAAAAATACTGTTACTTCCCCTTTCAAAGTGAAATTAGATTGGGATTTATTGGTATAAAATGCTGAGTATTTCTTTGCTTCACTGGTAATAATCATAGCAATAATCATGTCTTTCAGCTGGCTTAACGTTCTCTATTAGAATGTTATCTACTTGAAACAATGGCTCAAACTTAATTTATGTTTGTGTTACCAACACCATCTGGCACAGTGCTTTACTCATAGTAAAAAACAAACAAACAAAAAAAAACTAAATTACTTGCCATTAAGTCATTTCTGGCTCCTGACAATTCCACATGTGTCAGAATAAACTGATACTCTACAGGGTTTTCAAGGCTGTGACCTTTCAGAAGCAGATCAACAGGCCTTTCTTCCTATGTGCCTGGGTTGGCTTGAACAGCCAACTTTTTGGTTAGTAGTTGAGTGCCTAACTGTTTAACCTAGTCAGGGGCTCCAAATTATCTTTGGAATTGAATTTAATTAATCTCTAACATTTTTTTTTCACCCTCTGGAGACAAATATATAGGAAAAATATGTTCTCTGTGCAGTTTAAGTAATAAATTATTATTTAATTTGTTATTGAATTAAGTATTATGATATTAAATTAAAATTAAATTATTACTATATTAAATTGATATCCTAGGCATTAGTGAGCTGAAATGAACTGGTTTTGGCCATTTTGAATCAGACCACCATATGATCTACTATACTGGGAATGACAGTTTAAAGAAGAATGGTGTGGCATTCATCATCACAAAGGATGTTTCAAGATCTGTCCTGAAGTACAATGCTGTCAGTGATAGGATAATATCCATATGCCTACAAGGAAGGCCTGTTAATATGACTATTATTCAAATTTATGCACCAACCACCAAAGTCAAAGATGAGGAAATTGATGATTTTTATCACGTCTTGCAGTCTGAAATTGACTGAACATGCAATCAGGATATGTTAATTATCACTGGTGACTGGAACGCAAAAGTTGGAAACAAAGACGAATCACTGGTAGTTGGAAAATTTGGCCTTGGTGACAGAAATAATCCTGGAACATGCATGGTAGAATTTTGCAAGACCAATGACTTATCCATTGCAAACACCTTTTTTCAACAACGCAAATGGCATCTTACATGTGGACTTCACCAGATGGAACACACAGGAATCAGATTGACTACATCTGTGGCAAGAGATGATAGAGAAGCTCAATATCTTCAACCAAAACCAGGCCAGGAGCTGATTGTGGAACAGACCATCAACTGCTCATATCCAAGTTCAACTTGAAGTTAAAGACAATTAAAACAAGTCCGCAAGAGCCAACATATGGTCTAGAATATATCTTTCCTGAATTTAGAGACCATCTAAAGAATAGATTTTATGCATTGAACACCAATGACTGAAAACCAGATGAATTGTGAGATGACATCAAGAGCATCATCCATGAAGAAACCAAGAGGTCACTAAAAAGACAACAAAAGAAGAGAAGACCAAAGTGGATGACAGAAGAGACTCTGATACTGGCCCCTGAGTGGAGAATAGCTAAAGCAAATGGAAGAAATGACAAGATAAAAGAATTGAACTGGAGACTTCAAAGAGCAGCTCGAGCAGACAAAGCCAATTACTATAATGAAATGTGCAAAGACCTGGAGTTAGAAAACCAAAAGGGAAGAATACGCTAAGCATTTCTCAAGCTGAAAGAATTGAGGAAAAAATTTAAGCCTTGAGTTACAATATTGAAAGATTCTAAAGGCAAAATATTGAATGATGCAGGGGACATCAAAAGAAGGAAAGAATACACAGAGTCATTGTACCAAAAAAAACCTGGTCGGTCCATCTTCATCCATTTTGAGAGGTGGCATATGATCTAGAACCAATGGTACTGAAGGAGGAAGTCAAAGCTGCAATGAAGGAATTGGTGAAGAACAAGGCTTTGGGAATTGACGGAATACCCATTGAGATATTTCAAAAACGGATGATGCACTGGAGGCACTCACATGGTTATGCCAAGAGATTTGGAAGACAGTTACCTGTCCAACTGACTCGAAGAGATCCATATTTGTACCCATTTCAAAGAAAGGTGATCACACAGAATGTGGAAATTATCGAACAATATCATTAATATCACACACCAGTAAGATCTTACTGAAAATAATTCAAAAATGGTTGCAGCAGTATATTGACAGAGAACTTCTAGAGGTGCAAGCCGGATTCAGAAGAGGACGTGGAACAAAGGATATCATAGCTGCTGTCAGATGGATCTTGACTCAAAGCAAAGAATACCAGAAAGATGTTTACTTGTGTTTAATTGACTATGCAAAGGCATTTGATTGTGTGGATCATGACAAATTATGGATAACATTGAGAAGAATGGGAATTCCTGAACCCTTGATTGTATTCTTGAGGAACCTGTACTTTGAGCAGGAGGATGTCTTTCAAATGGAATAAGGGGACACTGCATGGTTTAAAATCAGGAAAGGAGTGCATCAGGGTTGTGTCCTTTCCCCCTACTTATTCAATCTATATGCTGAGCAAATAATCCAAGAAGCTGGATTATATGAAGAAAAATGTGGCATCAGGATTGGAGAAACAATCATGAACAACCTGAGATACACTGATGATACAACTTTGCTTGCTGAAAGTGAGGATGACTTGAGGCACTTACTGATGAAGATTGAAGAACACAGTCTACAGTATGGATTACATCTCAGTATAAAGAAGACAAAAATGCTCAGAACTGGACCAATAAGCAGCATCACAATAAATGGAGAAAAGATTGAGGTTGTCAAAGAATTCACATTTCTTGGTTCTACAATCGATGCCAATGGAAGCAGCAGTCAGGACATTAGATACCATGTAGCTCTGGGCAGATTGGCTGCAAAGGAACTCTTTCAAGTGCTGAGGAGCAAGGATGTCTCCTTAAGGACTAAGGTGCACCTGACTCAAGCCATGACATTTCCAATCACCTCATATGCATGTGAGAGCTGGACAACGAATAAGGAAGACTGAAGAAGAGTTGATGCTTTTGAGTTGTGGTGCTGGCAAAGAATGCTGAAAGTACCATGGACTGCTAAAAGAACTAACAGATCTGTCCTGGTATAAGTGCAGCCGAGATGCTCCTTGGAAGCGAGGATGGCCAGACTTCATCTCACCTACTTTGGTCATGTTGTCAGAAAGGACCATTCCCTGGAGAAGGATGTCATGCTTGGTAAGGTGGAGGGTCGACAAAAGAGGGGAAGGCCTTCAAAGAGATGGATTGACACAGTGGCTGTGACAGTGGGCTCAAGCATAGCAAGGATCATGGAGCTGGTGTGGGATCCGGCAGTGTTTCATTTTGCTGCCTATGGGGTCGCTATGAGTTGGAAACAACTTGACGGCACCTAACAACAAGGACAACAATATTAAATTAAGTAATATTTAAATGATCTCATCAGGAACTTGGAACTCTCAGTATTCCCAGGATAAGAATCTTAGGCAAATTGTTCTCAACCTCCCTGTGTCTATTTTCATTGTCAATTACTGCATAACAAGCAACTTCAAAAGTTGAAAAATTAAAAGAAAAATTTATTATTGTTTGTATAGGGTGTGGGGTTTGATTAGGCTCAGCTGACTTCTTGCTTGAGGTTTTTTATGCAGTTACAGGCAGATGTCAACTGTGGCTACAGTCTGACTTAGTTCAGCTAGGTGTCTAAAATAATCACATAACTGGCAATTGATGATGGCTGTTCACTGAAAACTCAGCTGGACATCCAAGGCACATGCACATGGCCTCTCCTTGTGTATTAGTTTCTCACAACATGGCAGTTAGGTTTTAAGAGGAAGAGTTATGAGAGTGAACATTCTAAGAGACCCAAGTAGAAGCTAAAGGGCTCTTCTGATCTACCCTCAGAAGTTGATAGCATAGTGCCTAAGGTGTTTGACTGCTAACCAGAAGGCTGATGGTTCAAACCCACCAGCCACTCCTTGGAAGGACAGTTGGGCAATCTACTTCCATAGTGATATCACCTCAGAAACCCAAGGAGGGGTTGCTATGAGTCAGGTTTGACTTGATAGCAGTGGGTATGTTTATTGTATTCTCTTGGTAAAGCAAGCCACTTATCCCAACCAAGATTCAAAACCAGAGAAATTAGACTTCATAGATATGAGGAGCACCACTGAGAAAGAAAAAATTTATAGGAACCAGTTTTGGAATTTCTCTACCAAGACCACATCATCTTGCTACAACAATTTCTATCCTTCTTATCTCTCTCACATGCAACATATTCTAACTTCCTCTTCCCAATACTCTGCAATGTCTCTTTCCATTAAGCACTGGCACAAAAGTCCAGGCAATCATTTAAATATAAATGTAAATCTCATCAGAATCAACTCCAGGAGCAAGTTAGGCTCCCTAAGTACTATTCTGAGGTTCAAATACTCAATGTAAAGGCCAGAAACTAAAGGGGAAAGTTATTTGTTCTCTGTGTATATTGTGTATGCTGGTGAAAAAAAGCATATGGTAGCTGAAGTAGACACTGCTTTTCAATATGAGCAGAGGAAAGACAACACACAGCAATCACTTGTATGAAACAATTCTAACATCCAGCCTGGTATGTATCTATCACTGGTTCCATGATCAGGGCTCAGTCATTCTTGTTGGGAGTGGTTCTATATGGTGCTTGGCTGTACTCTCTGGACTCTTGTTTCCACACACATTCATTTTCCATAAGAAATTGCCTGTTTTTGCAGATGACTATCTATCTCAGCCTGCTTCTTGCCCATATATGGTTGAAGGCCCAGAGGTATCTTTTCAATTTGAACTGATCAGGTCCTTTTCAGCAAAAGCTGATGTAGTTCATCTAAAAATGAATATGTATCAAATTATAATCAATTGTATAAGATAAAAGTTATGTAATTATAGGCCCTCTTCTATCTTAGGCCAGCTGTGAGGTTGAAGTGGTACAATGACCTATGATTCTTAGTAGTTACGTTTTCCAGTAGAGATCATCTGCTAAACAGTCCCTTATGTCTTTGTTTTTTTCAATAAAAAGTCCTTAAATCAGACCCTTGACTTCATATTTATCTGGAGACCACTGGAAGTGCCCTCAGCTTTGTTTTTGCCCATGGGTAATTTAATATTTTGTATCATTTCTCTGAGGTCAGTCACCATAGAAATACACACACACGCATATGCATGAACATGTGTGTGTGTGTGTGTGTATTTTTTTTTTCCAAAACAAAAATCTCAATAGATTATGTGAATATAATGGACATAGATAAAGAGAAAAAGTACAGATTTTATAGGTAGATACTAACATTCTATCAGAATATGGAACAAAGGGCTAAATTCTGAGAAGTGAAAAAATGATGATATAGAATGTAAAATGGAAAGTCCCAAATCCCATCTAATATATAGTACTTTAGGAGAAAAGAGAGATAAAAACTTTATGAAATATAAATGAGAAAAAATACTTTTCAGTGTTTAATCAAGACATAAATCCATAGATTGAAATATCTTATTGAAATGCAAGTGTGTGAATAAAGGAGTCCTTGTGTGGTGTCTACTGACAGACTGGAAGTTCAAGTTCACACAGAGACGCCTCAAAGAAAGGTCTGGAGACAAGCTTCTGAAAAAAATCAGCCATTATAAACCCTGTGGAGGGGGGAAAAAAAAAAAAGGAACTGAGGCTGCTTAGGGTCAAGATTTTGTGGGACATCCCAGTTAATTGGCCCAATAACTTGTTTAGGGCTTCTGTTCTATCCTCTAGTTCATTGCACAGTACTGGGGACCTTAAAAGCTTGCAAGCAGACACCCAAAGCATAACAATTTGTACCTATTTTCCTGGAACAATAGAGGAATGAGGAGAGTCAGGAGTAGGAGTAGGAAATGGAATGTGTGACTAATTGCCTCCATGAAAAACTGCCTTCTTGTTATGGGAGCAGTAGAACTGGGTGGTGTCTGTCTATCATTACTGAACATTTTGATCAGAGATTCTGATCAAAAGGGAGAAAGTACTAAACAAATTGAAAACAACTTGAAGATTAGAGGGGAATCTTAGGTGGTAGTGAGTTTATGTTAATAAATTGGGGAGGAACAACTCAGAAAAGGAGGGTAAAAATGGCTGCACAACTCAAAAATTATAATAAATTGCACATCAAAAGACTTCTCCAAAAGAATAAAAAGAGAACCTACAGATTGGGAAAAAATATTTGTCTATGACATATCTGACAAGGGACTTATCTTCAAAATTTATAGAAAACTTCCACACCTCAACACCAGAAAGACAACCCAATTCAAAAATGAGCAAGAGACATGAACAGACACTTCACTAAAGAAGACATACTGGCGTGCAACAAACACATGAGGAAATTCTCATGATCACTAGCCATTAGAGAGATGCAAATCAAAACAGTGATGAGATATTATCTCATCCCAGCAGTAATAGCAAAGTTCAACAAGACAGAAAATAAATGCTGGCAAGGTTGCATAGATTGGAACTCTCATGCACTGCTGGTGGGACTGCAAAATGGTATAAACCTTATGGAAAATGGTATGGAATTTCCTTAAAAAACTGAAAATAGAAATATCATTCAATCCAGCAATTCCATTGCTAGAAATATATCCTAAAGAGGTGAAAGACAAGACATGAATAGCCATATGCACACCCATGTTCACTGTAGCACAATTCACTATAGCAAAGAGATAGAAACAACCTAAATGCTCATCAACAGATGAAAGGATAACCAAACTATGGTATATTCACATAATGGAGTATTATGCAACATTAAAGAATATTGAAGAATACACAAATTCTCTCACAATGTGGGTAAATTTGGAGGATGTTGTGCTGAGTAAATAAGTCAATTATGGAAGGACAAATACTGTATGAGTCCATTATTGTAAAAAGTTAGGGGAAGGTTTACTCAGGGAAGGAAATTCACTTTGTTTGTTACCAGGGATGGGAGGAAAGAGAAGGGAAAATTTTTGACTAGTTGGGGACCACACATTGATTTGGTGCTGGAAGGGAAAGTATGGAAAGAGTCTGTGACCAGCATGATGAAATTGGGGAAAGGAAGGACACTGAAACATGCACATTAAGATATTGACATCAGAGGCAAATACTACTACATGCACTGCACTACAACTAACACCAAACACCAGATTACAGACAAATGCAGACAGGTGAGAAGATCAGGTGTGGATAGGCAAACAGGAACGTACATATCCTGGACCAAGGATAGATTTGGCTGAAGATAATCTTACATATGCATTTGTGCTACAAAATTATTGTTGTTGTTGTTAAGTGCCGTCGAGTCGTTTCCGACTCATAACGACCCCATGCACAGCAGAACGAAACACTGCCCGATCCCGCACCAGTCCCACAATCCCTGCTATACTTGAGCCCATCATCGCAGCCACCATATCAATCCATCTCCTTGAAGGCCTCCCCCTCTTTCGTCGACCCTCCACCCTACCAAGCATGACATCCTTCTCCAGGGAATGGTCCCTTCTTATAACATGACCAAAATAGGTGAGACGAAGTCTGGCCATTCTTGCTTCCAAGGAGCATTCTGGCTGCACTTCCTCCAGGACAGATCTGTTAGTTCTTTTAGCAGTCCATGGTACTTTCAGCATTCTTCACCAGCACCACAACTCAAAAGCATCAACTCTTCTTCGGTCTTCCTTATTCATTGTCCAGCTCTCACATGCATACCAGGAGATTGGAAATATCATGGCTTGTGTCAGGTGCACCTTAGTCCTCAATGAGATACCCTTGCTCCTCAGCACTTGAAACAGTTCCTTCGCAGTTGACTTTCCCAATGCTACACGTCGTCTAATGTCCTGACTGCTGCTTCCGTTGGCATCGATTGTAGAACCAAGCAACGTGAATTCCTTGACAACCTCAACCTTCTCTCCATTTATTACAAAATTAGCCACATACATTACAGAAGCAACAGAAGACAGAGTTGGAGTAACTTCTCAGAGACAACCAAACACCTTGAGAGAGAGAATCACTGGGCCTGTGGACTCAGGACCATAGTCTCTGGGGACATCATATTCAATTGGCACAACATAGTACATATAAATCGTATTCTGCAACTTTCTTTGGTGAGTAGTGACTGGGAGCTTAAAAGCTTTCAAGCGGCTATTTAAGATGCAACTATTGGTCTTGTCCAGAGCTAAGAAGAGTAAAGAAATCAAAGTCACCTGGAAACAGTTAGTCCAAGGATAAGATGGACCAAGAGGATCTCAGCCTCCAGGACCCTGAGAACAGAAGAACTAGATGTGCCTGGCTACCAATGCCAAGCCCTCAGAAAGGGGTCAAAACTGAAGATCCTAGATAGAGTGGGAGGCAAAATATGGAAAGTTCAAAAACACAAAAATGACCAGAATTATTGGTCAGATAGAGACTGGTGGAAACCCTGAGACTATGGCCCTGGGTTACCTTATGGGCCTAGAAATGGACTCACTCCTAAGGATTGGCTCTTAGCCCAACAGTTGAAAGAGCTATATGCAGAACACCTACCTCAGGGTGATGCACCCACCTATTCTACGAATCAGCATAAGACACCAGAGGGGCAGCACTCACCTAGAGGGAAAGCCAGGCAGACAGGAGTGCATAGATAAGAAGGGCACAGGGAGGGGGTGGTCAGCGGGAAGGAAGAGGAAGAGAGTTTTGTATGGTTTGGAATGGTAATGGGGATATTAATTCAAATGTGGATGAACTGTTGAATGTAGAACAAATTTGCTTTGTATATTTGCACCCAAAGCACAATAAAAAAAAGAGAACATAATAAATGTCACCTAATTGTACGTGTGGAAACTGTTGAACTGGTGTATATTTTGCTGTGTATATTCTCAATAATGATTAAAAAAAACAAAATAAATAGCAAAAAAATTTGTGGAATACAATTCTACTCTGAAACACATGAGTTCACTATGTGTCAGTGTTAACTTGATGGTAACTGCTATTTTATCTTTGAATGAAGTGTCTCCTGTAGACAGCATATAGTTGAATCTTGTTTTGTATCCACTTTGATAATCCCTTTCTTTTAATGAATTGTTAAATTCATTCATACTTAATGCTATTATTGATGTTGTTGGATTTATGTCTTGGATTTTGCATTTCTCCTATGTATCCCTTTTTTTTTTTTTTTTTTGTTTCTCTGTTGCTTCATTACTGCCATCTTAGTTTTTAGCATACATTTTAAATTATATTTATGAGGTATTTTTTTAATAGTTATTCTAGGACTTAAAATCTACATGTTAATTTATCTCCCTTGCTAGATATTTAATTCTTGTGATATATAGAAACTTTAGTCCTGAATACCTCTATTCCTTCACCCTCAGTCTCCATTATTATTGTACGTACTGATCTGTGTAAATTGTTAACACACCAATACATTGCTGTTAGTAATATTTTTTATATATTTTTTTTTTGTTTTTTAAAGTAGCTGAGAAATGAAAGGAGAACAAGTCTATATTTTGAGAGTTTATTATATTAACTTTCTTTTTCTGTATTTCTCCCTGTGGATTTGTGCTACCACCCAGTTTCATTTCCTTACTTCCTTATAGCTTTCTTCTCATTCATATTGCTTGTGATGTAATTGTCAAATGTACTACATTTTTCTCATAGGCAATGAGTACAATTACGCACATATTTTTATGTGCTACTCTATCAGTTAAGAGAAAAAGGAAAAAGAAATATTCTATTATATTGTCTTTAATAATGACTTACACAGTTTCATTTACTGACATTCTTACTTTTCCATACAGATTCAAATTAATATATGGTGTCATTTGCTTTCAGCCTGAATTACTTTCTTCATTATTTCTGGTAGATGGGTCTGCTGGTTGAAAATTAATGCATTTTTTTTTCTTACCTAAGAATTCCTTCAATTAACCTTCATTTCAGGTAGTTTTGTGGCATATAAGATTCTTTTTTAACAAGTTTTTTTCTTAACAGTTTTAGTATGTTGAGACTACTCTCACTGTTGAGCGAGTTTATGAGTTTGCTCTGGGTTCAGCCAGGGGCTAAAAACTAAGAACTTCCCTCTTGGTTAGTTCTCAGAGGACACAGCCCTTTTGGATCACTAGGAATTAATTTGGTTTAAGCTGGGCTCTCTTTGACTATCTTCCTAATATTCCTGTTAAGCGTCTGGCTGCTCTGCCTGTATTTGTATCATATACAGATTTTAACCTTCACTAATTGTAAGCTTTTTTTTTTTTGAATTGTAAGCTAAGTTCATATTGTTTTCGTATCAACATGTTAATATTTTCCATGCTGCTGGAACACCTAGAGTTTATCTTCTCATTCATAGTTAATAAAAATCCTACAATAACTGTTAGTCACAAGCTTAGTGTCGATTTAGTAATATACTCAACCCATGATAATAATCAAAAACACCAAACTTCATGCAAAGAAAGTCAAGCTTTCTTCCTTACTCAACTCAGGCCTATTCCAGGCTGGAGGTCTTCAGAGAGTGTAGTAGGTATTGCCACATTTTATACACATACCAGTCTCACAGTTACATGCCTTCTCACACACTATCTGGGTTGTCTGTGATACCACCTCAGAAACCCAAGTTGAAGATAAAAGGAAAGGAGAGGGGCAATATTGGTTCTGTATGATTAGCAGAATGACTTGCTTGGCATCTTTCTTCTGGCTGTGTCAGACATTAAAGGCAATTCTTTCTCCTTTGGGCACATTCGTTAGCTCACGGAAGATGTTCCAATATCAACAACTTCCTTAGTCACCTCCTTGAAATATTGAGTGTGTTTCTTTATCATTTGAGAACAAGATAAGAATATCCACTATCACCACTTAATCTCCATTAGCCTATAGTTCCTAGCCAGCACAAAAACGAAAAAAAAAAAAAAAATTCTAAGAATTGGAAAGGAAAAAATAAAGCCTTTGTTCACAGATGACATGTGCACTATAAATTCAAAGAATTTGGAAAGATCTATTAGAATTTATAAGTAAATTTGGCAAGATCTCTGCATATAAGATCAATGTACAAAAATCAATTGTCTTTCTAAATATGACCAGAAAAACAGGTAATGAAATTTAACAATGTAAAATATATAAAGTTAAATCTAATAAAACACATACCAAACCAGTACAGTCAAACCATATATATATATCACTATGTGGAAGGTTTTTTTTGTTTGTTTGTTTATATATATATATAGAGAGAGAGAGAGAGAGAGAGAGAGAGAGAGAGAGTTCTGGTAGTGTAGTGCCTAAGGCATTTGACTGCTAATCAGAAGGTTGATGGTTCAAACCCACCAGCCATGCTGTGGCAGGAAGACTAGGAAATCTACTTCCATAAAGATTTACTGTCTCAGAAACTCAAAGGGGGTTTCTATGAGTCAGAATTGCCTCAATAACAGTGAGTTTGGTTTCAGTATATATATATATATATATATATATATAT
>NW_006922288.1:441333-457932 GCF_000298275.1 Orycteropus afer afer
TGTGTGTGTGTGTGTGTGTGTATACTATATATATAGTAATTTGGGTGAAAGGTTATAAAGCATATTGGTTTTCCATTTAACAATCCATACACATTCTGTTTCGTGACATTTACTGCAATTACTACAGTGTAACAGCATTCTCCCCACTTCCTCCCTGCACCCACCCCACCCCTTTCTTCTTCCTTCTCATCTCTTTCAGGCTTCCTAACTCTATTCCTGGGCAAATTCTGTCTTTTTCATCTTATATGCTTTATTGTTCTAGTGAATGCATACCCTCCTGATGTTAACGTTCATCTGATCTGCTTGTCTACCATTTGGGTGCCATTTGAGTCATGAAGATTAAGTTCAGTTCCCAGCTTGAAGGGTATTTAAGTGCCATAGTCTTGGGTGTTCTACCATTGTCTTTCAGACCAGTAAGTCTGGTCTTTTTTTATAATTTTGAATTTTGTTCCACATTTTCTCCTACCCTCACTCTACCCTGAACCTCCTATGGTGACCCTTTTCTGAGTGGTCAGCAGGGGTAGCTGGGAACCATCAGGTTCTTCTAGTCTCAGGGTCATGGAGGTTGGGGTTCACATGCTCTATGGGAGCTCTGGTAACATAGTGCCTAAGGTACTTGACTGCTAACCAGAAGGCTGACAGTTCAAACCCATCAGCTACTCCTAGGAAGGAAAGTTGAACAATCTACTTCCGCAGTGATACCACCTTGGAAACCCAAGGAAGGGTCGCTATGAGTCGGGTCCAACTTGACAGAACATAACAACAAAAGAACAGTAGTCCTTTGGACTTATTGTTTTCTGGATCATTGATTTTCTTCACTCTTCTTTTTTTTTTTTTTTGGAATGTTGGAGACCAATAATTACACCTTAGATGGCTGCCCATGAGCTTTTAAGCCTCCATTGGGGGAGAAGGCATGTAACTGTGAGACTGGTACATGTATAAAATGTGGCAATACCTACTACACTCTCTGAAGACCTCCAGCCTGGAATAGGCCTGAGTTGAGTAAGGAAGAAAGCTTAAAAGTACATCCAAAGTAGGATGTAGAACATTGTCTTTGTGGATTGTGTTATACCAATTGACCTTAGTGTCCCTGAGACCATGGTCCAGAGCCTTCATACCCAATGCCTCATTCTCTCAGGGTGTTTGGTTACGTCTAAGACTTTTTCATTACTTTGTCCCCTGTATACTCTACTATATTCATGGATATATTTGTGCACATATAAATACATAGGTAGAGATAGCCTCTGTCAAACCTATATATTCATAGGCGTAGTTCCATTTGCCTTCCCACCCATGTCCAGATTGAGTGTCTATCTATGCATGTACTCTGAGAGGATTATTTCAAGACCTAAGTAAATATAGGAGATTACTCTGTTCATGGATTGTTGTTGTTGCTATGTGCTGTTGAGTCACACCTGACTTATAGCTATCCCTCCTTGGGTTTCCAAGGCTGTAACACTACGGAAGTAGATTGCCCAACCTTCCTTCTGAGGAGTGGATGGTAGGTTTGAACTGCCAGCCTCCTGACTGCAGTCAAGTGCCTTAGGCACTACGCTACCAGAGCTCCCGTTCATGGATTAGAAGACATAATCCCTGAAAGAAGGCAATTCTTCAATATTTGCTCTATTGATTAATTGCCCAATTTTAGCAGGTATTTTTTTGAACATTGAAAAACTGGTTCTAAAATAATATGAATATGGAAAATATCTAGAGTAGCTCAGATAATCTGAAAATAACAATATTAGGAAATTTAGACTACTCATATAAAATTACCATGAATTTAAAATAAATATGAATAATACAATAAAACAAAGAGAGGTTGGTACTATAAACATAATCAATTAAATACAAACACATAGATCAGTTAAAGAGATTAGAGAACACCACACATACAGTGACTTGATTCATGACTAAGATACCACTGCAATTCAGTTGTTTCTCAATCAATGATGCTAGTTTAATTAGATAGTTATTGGAATAAAATGATTAATAACATTTACCTCATACCATACACAAAAACTGCTTTCTATGCATACAAAAATGGCCATGGGTGTGGTATCCTCTGACCTCCTCTAACTTTACAAGAGGGAGAGAAAATTGCTATGAGCAACCCAAAGCTGATTCTTATGAAGCAGAAGTCAGAGGTGTCATCCCCCTCCAACCTTTTTTTTTTTTTTAACAATTCTGATACCAATCGTCCCTCCCCTGACATTTTACCTCTCTTCTAGGTTCAATAATTCATTGCAGTGGCCACATAGAATTCACAAACAATACTCAAAATTGTGGGATTTATTAGGGAATAACAGGTTACATGCAGGTTCAGGAATACTCAAGGTACAATTCTTGAATCAGGACAGGTTTTTCTCAGTTGTGTCCCAGGCACCCTTCTCTCTGGCCTCAGCTGCTGCCCTGCTCTAGCCAGTGTTACAAAGCTCTTTTAGCTTTGCTGATAGGCATTGAAAAGGCGCCCCACTCTGCCAAGAAGTCTCCTGCCCAAAGGCACACAGCTTCTCGATCCACGGGCAAGGAAGCCCACCACTCCATCTTATGCTGGTCTCTTGGTTCTGCTGCTTCTGCTGCCACTATGTCTGTGCTGTCTCTCTGCCATTGCTTTAGTGCAAAGATCTTGGGTCCAAGGATTGCTCCACTCCCAGCTCCTCTTAGTCTTGTTGGTAGTGACATCTCCCCTTTTCTGCTTTTGGGATGGCTCATTTGAAGCCTGGCATGATGGCAAAACTGACCAATCCTCACATTAGGGTTCCATACATCTTATTTGCATAATGCCATTCCCACAAAGGTGCCATGTATCTTATTTACATTATCAGCATGCTATCCAATTCCCTTGGTGGTCCACAAGCACCTTACATTTGCATAGTTGCACTCAATCATGTGGTGGTGATTACAAAGACCATGGCTAGAAGAGCCATATCAAGCAATCTCCTGCACCACAATGGATTATAGAGCTAAAGGCGAAAAGCAAAACAATAAAGCTTTAGAATGTAACTCAGTACTGGTTTTAAATTACTTGTTTCATATTATGATTTAAAAAAAATTCTTTGTTATTATGTAAGTATTATTTTACTACATATGAATTAATTTTAGTTTTACTGACCAATTTTTATTTTACTTCTCAAGTTTGAAGACCTATGTATTTATTAATTCTGTAAAAAGTCTTAGAAGTTATTTCTATGAATATTATCTGTCATTCATTCCCTCAAAGAATGGACAAATAGATCAATAGTACATTCTGGAGCTATTATTACATAACTTTAATTTTCTTTTTCTTTGTGGGACTCAGATTTTTTTTTCCCCGTTTCTTTTAAGATCACTTTATTTCTTTTGATTCATCATGTGAGAAAAATCTTGGTCTTTCAATTTACTAATTCTGGTTTTCTATGTGTTTTATCTGCTGCTTAATCTATCTGTGGCATTTTAAATTTCAATCATCATATATTTATATAACATTTTGCTTATTTTTCAAATATACCTCTTCTTTTTCCTGGAATATTATTCTCTTAATATTGTTTGTATTTATTCTTCCATTCATTTTATAATTGAACAACAGAGGCTATCATGTTGTTGGATTATTTAAACACTCCATCTATAAGGAGCTCTGGTGGTGAAATGCCTAAGGCATCTGACTGCTAAACAGAAAGTTGGTGGTTCAAACCCACCAACCACTCCATGGAAGGAAGACTGGGAAATCTACTTCTGTAAAGATTTATTACCTCAGAAACCCGAAGGGGGTCACTATGAATATGAGTGACAAAATTATCCATTGCATTTGAAGAGGCAATGTAAATGATACAACGAGCTTTTTCAATGGTGACTTTTGTGTATTACTCTTTGAAGAACTGACTGTGTTTCCCTTGCAGAATGAAAATTTTGTAGAATCTTAGTGGACTCCTAAATTCCCAGAGAATGTTGAGCCAAGTGACTCTCCTCAATGCTTATGCATCATATAATGCTCCAAACAGCAGCTGGCATTTTAGAAAAGCATGAGGAATGAGTCTCAAATTGAGTGAATTTTCTGTGTCCTTGATCAAAGGGGTAGGAAAGGGAAATTAAATTGGAGTCTATAAAAATTAAAGAAATTTACATTTTTCTACACCTGGCTTTGTAGTGTGAATTTTAAATCTACTATATTAACATGAGTAATTTATATGTAATTCTATATTTCAATGTTACTGCTCAGTGAGAATTCATTTATACAACTTTCCCTATTATGAGTTCTTTATGTAGTTTTAATTTCTTTTTTTTATCCTCATACCCAGAAAAAAAAACTACTTTCAGCTTTTTATAATTCTATCTGAGCAGTTATGCATGCATACACTTACAAAGCAGCACCATATTGAACATATTTTCAATACATACTGAATATGACAATACATGGTTTACAGAATTATTTTTAAATAACCACATACTAAGTCACTGAATCAATGTAACAAAATATAATGCAAATGTTCAGGTAATATCAAAATTCTCACAATTATAAAAAATCTTTTTTTTTTTTTAGACAACTGAGCATTGGTGTATGAAGGTCTAGCAGTTTTTTTTTTTTCTTTAAACACTTTCCCTTCGCCCAAGTTAATATGTGTCTACCCACTATTTAGTGGTTTACCCTCCATTCCCCATCCATCCTTGGTAACCATCAAAAAATTTTTTTTGTGTGTGTGAAATCCTTTTCTTGACTTTTTGCAAAAGTGGTCTCATACAATATAATTTCATTCAGGTTATAAAATGTTTTGTAGATTCATCATCGTTCTTTAACATTTTGTAGTATTCCATAGTGTGTATATACCATGGTTTGTTGATCCATTCCTCTGTTGATGAGCATTTGGATGGTTTACATTTTTTTTTTTTTTTTTGCTGTTGTGAATAGTGCTGTGATGAACATATTTCTGCTTTATTTATTTATTTATTTAGTCATGGCTCTTATTTCTCTAACATATGTACCTGGTAGCAACAACCATTCTTGTATTGAATATTGATGGATAGCCATGAACATTTCCTTCACACAAACGCCTCAAAAGGAAATTTTCAGATGATAAAATGTTTAAGCACCAGGGGCAGGTGTTTGCCTATGGGATTCTCATAGCACTGTTTACTTTTTATTTTAAAGCAAACCCTTTCCCACTAAAATAGTAATCAAGCTCATTTAGAATTTTATATTTCCACTTTGTAAGATTAGAGACATAACACCTGGGTGCACATTTCCTAAATAATGCTTGGCAGTAAGGAATGTTTAACAGAGTCCTTAATCCTTGACACATTCTTACTAAGGTGGACAATGATGGATTACATGGACATTAAAGACATACATCAATAGTATGAACAATTACATCAGTTTAGAAGTTCTGTGCATTTAGAAGTCAGGTAGATGGTGGGGGAAGTGGACATATTTGCCAGAGTCTCAAGAGGTGAGTGCTTGTTTTATTCTTTATTATTCACTGCAGGCTTCACAGATGATTGTTTCTGATATGTTCTGTTTTACACTATTTAGCTTTAATTTCTTGATT
The DNA here is from genome assembly GCF_000298275.1 of Orycteropus afer afer. Taxonomy (NCBI): domain Eukaryota; kingdom Metazoa; phylum Chordata; class Mammalia; order Tubulidentata; family Orycteropodidae; genus Orycteropus; species Orycteropus afer. The sequence goes on from NW_006922288.1 coordinate 446,853, forward strand.
GACTTTGTTATGTTTTCACAATATATTTTGAAATTGTCTACAAAGCAGGAATTAATAGATTTGTCTCAGCAAATCTGGTAGGCCTTTCTTTCCTTAAAAACCTTTCTTAGAGATGCCTTCATGGCTTTGTTCCTCAGGCTGTAAATCATCGGATTCAGTGTTGGGGGCACAACAGTATAGAGAACAGTAAGGAAAAAGTCTAGCACAGTTGGAGAGTTGGAAGGTGGCTTTACAAACTCAAAAACTCCAGTAGAGATAAATAATATGACAACACATAGATGGGGCAGGCAAGTAGAAAAGGCTTTGGCTCTCCCCTCAGCAGATGGGATCCTCAGCACAGTAGAGAATATGTGTGTGTAGGAGAGGCCAATAGAGATGAAACAGAGTAATCCCACCAAGGACAGGAAGCCTATGACCCCAAGCTCACTGATGTAGTCGTTGGAACAAGAGAGTTTAAGGAGTTGCGGGATATCACAGAAGAACTGGTGAATGATATTGGCACCACAGAAGTGGATGGAGAAAGTAGCAGCTGTGTGCATGACTCCAGAGATGACCCCACTGATCCAGACGGCTAAGATTCCATGAACACAGGTGTCAACATCCATGATGACTTCATAGCGCAGTGGAAGGCAGATGGCCACATAGCGGTCATAAGACATCACTGTGAGCATGGCCGTCTCAGCACAACCACAGACAGTGAATGCAAAACACTGCAATATGCACTCCCAGAGGGAAATATTGCCACTGTGCACGAAAGAGTTGCAAATGGATCTAGGTACAGTCACAGTAATATAGCACAAATCCAAAAAGGAGAGATGTTTCAGGAAGAAATACATAGGTGAGTGGAGACTGTCATCTATGGAAGTTGTAGTGATAATGAGAATATTGCCAGTTAAAGCCACCAAGTATAAAACTAAAAACACAGAAGCATGCAAGATTTCTATCTCAGGATTGCCAGAAAAACTCATGAGAATAAATCCACTCATTGTAGTGAAATTAGTCATATTTCCTTCTCTGTTCCTAAGAGTAATGTTGGCTGCAAGATAAGATGGGTACCCATAGAAAGAAAACTTTTATTGTTTAACAACTGAATACACTTATTCAATGAGGTTAAGGCATGAAATCAGGGTCACCAGTTCATCATTTAAGTGTGAACTAACTTCAAATACTAATAAATGTTTAACAATTTAAAATGACATTATTAAGGCAGATTATATATTTTCATGTCATCCATTTTAAGCAAAGTGAAGAACAATATATGTAATTTTATTGTGGGAAAGATAGATGATAAAATTTTATATACGTTAAAATTTAATTTAGTTCACACACGTGTATTATTTAAGTAATTTCTGAGGTCCTTAACCTAGCTAATTAATCTCCCTGTATACTCATATATTCCCCTACTATACTTGTTTTGTTACTGTGATTTTATAATTTTGTTTTATGTACGAGAACAAATTATTCTTATTTTTTTTGTATAAATAATTACTGGGAAAATAAATTAAATTAAGAGCACACTGTGTATTAATAGTATCTCTACAACAATTTTGATATACCAAATATATAATATCCTATAAATTGATATGAAAAATCCTAAGTTTCTATCAGAAAAATAACAGGCCTTACCTTTTCCAGTATATTCATAAACAGAAAATGAAATAGCTAATAAATGCATTAAAAAGTTTATCATAACTGAATTAAATATTATTTAAAGTAACAATGAGATAATATTTTTATTGATAAATTTGCAAAGATTCAAAAATAAAATACTCAGACTTATTCAGTATGAAGCAAAACAAAATACAAAACATGTAACTCGAATGTCAAATATATGTATACTTCCTAAAAACAATAATTCATTGAAAAGGAATGTTAAAACTGTTGGTCCTTTAAACCAATTCAATTTGTGCTAAATATTTTAATTAAATCAAATCATGTGAGTAAAGAATAGTAAGGAAAATGTTTATTTCTAATAATTACAGTAGTGAAAAAGTAGACAGATCATATAATGTTCAAATCTTTCTGTATATTCATATATTATTGAATTAATTATTTAATAATGATACTTACTTTTAAAGCATTTCTCTTGAAATGGGATTGTTGCTGTTGTTGTTATGTGCCGTCGAGTCGGCCCCGACTCATAGCGACCCCTCCTTGGGTTTCCGAGGCAGCATCACTACGGAAGTAGATTGCCCAACCTTCCTTCCGTTGAAATGGGATAGTGATCATAATTTTGGTTTAAATACAAGTGCTATAGACTATATAAGGAGCTCTGGTGGTATAGTAAATAAGACATTTGGCTGATAACCAGAAGGTTGGTAGTTCAAATCCACCAGCTGCTCCACAGGAAGAAGATGAGGTAATCTACTTCAGTAAAGATTTACCACCTTGGAAACCCAGTGGGGGTCACTAAGAGTCAAAATTGACTTTGTAACAGTGGGCTTGGTTTGGTTTTATAGGCTGTAATACTGTATGCAAATATGTATGAATGTATGGAGAATGGAGAGCATAAGGGAATATAGTATTATTTCTAGATGTTTTAAAGGATTATTATCCTGATCTCCAGACATTCTCTTTTTTGTTCCCTAACACTAAGTCCACAGATGTGCTTACAATAAGTTACATAGCTGAAGCTGATGGATGCTTTAGTGTTTTGTGATATACCATGTAATTAATTATATTGCAAAGTGTTTAAGTCCAAGATTGACAGAGGGCACCTGGACCAGAAGAGGCAGTCACCAGCACACATCTAGTCTAACCTATGTGAAAACTGACTCAACCGTATAGTTGGTGTTGGACATCACTGTGAGCATAGTGTATATCTGTGTAGACATTAATCACAGACGTTGAGAATGACACTTATGCTTCTAGAGATCTTAATGACATATTTAGGAATTCCTGGGAGGTGCAAATGATTAAGTGCTTGGATGATTCTAGCAGTTCTAATGGCACATTACAAAACAAAACAAAACTCACTGCCATCGAGTCCATTCTGACTTATAGCGACCCTCATTGGGTTTTCCAAGTGGCAAATCTATATGGAACTAGATTTCCCAGTCTTCCTTCTGTGGAGTGGCTGCTGGGTTTGAACCACCAACCTTCTGGTTAGCAGTCAAATGCCTTAGGCACTACACTACCAGGGCTCTCAAAAGCGCTCTCATTAAAGCATTCAATTGTTAACCCAAAGGTCAGGGTTCAAACCCACCAGCGACTCCACAGAAGATAGATGAGACAGTGTGCTTGCATAAAGATTACAACCTTGGAAACCCTATGATGCAGTTCTACTCTGCTCTAAAGTTTTCTGTTGAGTAGGAGTTGACTCGATGGCAGTGAGTTTGGGTGGCACAAATGGTTAAATGCTCTAACCAAAAAGTTGGAGGTTTGAATCCATCCAGTGGTTCTTTGGAAAAAAAGAGATCTACATTTAAAAGGTCACAGTCACTATAAATCCTACTGACATTCACTTCTACTCTCAAACACATGACTCTCATGAGTCAGAATACCCACACACTTTCTCTTGCAACAGTAATTCTCTAGGTGATGTTTTCAGGGACTCAGTAAGTTTCCATTTCTATGTTGATGGGACAATAATACTGATTTTTTTTTTTCTGTCATATAACTCAGCAGAATAGACTTCATTCAGTGTATATGTCAGTATTTTCTGTTTTACTCAAAAGTGGTCTTTCCATTAATTCACATGTATTATTGACATTAATCAAGACAATAATCATATAGTAGAATTCTGTGCTGTTTTTATTTGCTTCTTTACACTTATCTGTGTGTTCCTTTTTCTCTCTTGAGTAAGTATATATATATATATATATATATAATATTTATCTGGTCTGTCTATGTGAAAATAGCATTAACATATTGTGGGATATAAATATCTTTGTACCCATTATCTTTGAGTCAATTCTGACTCATAATGACCCTGTAGGACAGAGTAGAAATGTCCCTTAGAGTTTCCAAGGCTGTAAATGTTTTATGGAAGCAGGCTGCCATATCTTTCTTTCTTGGAGTGGCTGGTGAGTTAGAATTGCCTACCTTTTTGTTAGCAGCTATTTAGCTACTTAGCTTAACCACTGTACCCACCAAAAATCCTTATTTAATCCACTGATGTCCACATCTATCTTTGATACTATGGGTAGAAGGAGGGAAATAAATGAAGGAACATGGTGTGCATCATTGTTTGGTACTTAGATATCATATCAAAATATTTTTCTCTTTGTACATGTTATCACAAGATTTAAAAGCTAAAGTCCATGACATCTAATCTCCTATTTTTTCACTTCAGAGATGAAGAAAATCACCTTTCTTCTTTAATGAATTTCTAAATCCTGTCTGTTGTTGTTGTTAAGTGCCATTGAGTCAGAACTGACTCATAGCAACCCCTTCTTGGGTTTCTGGGGCGGTATCAGTATGGAAGTAGATTGACCAACCTTCCTTCTGAAGAGTGGCTGGTGGGTTTGAACTGTCAGCCTTCTGGTTAGCAGTCAAGTGCCTTAGGCACTATGCTACCAGAGTTCCTAAAGCCTGTCTAGCTCCCCACTTTTAGTGTTGTAGAAATTTAGATTAGTTTTGCTTCTATAATCTCACTGATCTTTTTCTCCAATTTATTCACCGTTCTTTCACAAGGAAGAATGCAGAGTCTCATGGCTCCATCTATTTTACTTCAATATTGATGTCGTTAGAACATACCTAAGTATCTTATGTGAAAAGTTTGATGATTTTTACCGTTTACTTTTGGTTATAAATCCTTTTCTGTATTTTCCTTTCAATATGAACCATAAGCTTGACCATTGCAGGATTTTGTGTGTTTTATTTACATCAATATTTCTTCCTAAAACAGAAGAGACCAGAAAGCTAGATAACTGGTCAAGACAGGCAACATGCTCTTACATACTTCTTACAATCTCTATGCTCTTATATTCTTTTTCAAAGGGGTCTTTTATTATCCTTTATTTTCTGAAGGTAGGAAATATGTTTATCTTTTCTGACAATATAATATTTTGATCTGTCATCTTTTTAGCATTTTTCTACCATAATTGAACAATTTTTCTGTGATCTCTGCTGTGGGAAGGATTTCATATCTCATGTAAGCCTCTCTTAAAGTCAATGAATTATAAGAATACAGAAAATATGAAATGTCATTCCATGGTCCATTCATCCCAAATGTCTTTAATAGTTACACAAAAGAAAGTATTGCTGGGGAGATGAGAATTGCAATCCACACAAGATTTCTGTAATGTAAATTGTTTACAGCTTGCTTGTTAGAATTCTGAATTTTCATTTAAATAATTCACATTTGATAACTTTTTAACTTCATTTTTTATTAATTAAATGACAATGTTGGGCTTTATCACATCTATTCAAACTCTATAATTCATTGACTTTCCATGATCTCTTGTTTTATAGTCCAAAATAACTCACCAGAACACCTCCAGGATCTTCCACCCTAAACTAGGGGAATATTTGTCAACATGAGTAGCTACTACTTAGCAGAAGTCTGAGATCACTGTAATTCAGCCATTTTCTATATAGTCTGGTCAGTGGAGTGAAGACAAACAAGTCCATTTTAATCTTCCTGTGGCCACCAGAGGTTGGGTGCTCTAGGCTTTTGAGACCACTCATAAGTACTCTGGGACCAAAACTTTCAATTACCTGGTGTTCCCCATGGAGTATTTTTCTATTGGGTTAATGATCACACCTAGCTATATAGGTGTTTTAATTTATTTGAGTATACATTGGACAAAATTGTTGAAAAGCATTGTAATTTGTCATATAGGTCAAATAATAATCAACAAAGAGAGATTTTCCCCCTTTGTCTATAAGTTCATTGCAAAGTAAATGCATGCTCAGGGTAATAATATCCCTTTATTTTTGGCATCACTTCAAAACCAAGATAAATTGGATTATGCAATTATTATGCTTATAATTTAAATATTATAAACATCTAGAATCGTAGAGTTGAAAGAAATTTTAGAAGTTATGTTGATTAACATCATACCCAAATTATAAATTCATTTTTCCTCTTTTATGGAGGTTGTCATCTGTTCTTTGCTTAAATAGTCAGTTATAGACTCTTGGATGAAACTTCAAAAAGATAAAGGGGCAGCTTTGTATAGCTTCTAAAATTATTAAGGGCAGGCCTCTTGGGCCCTCTAGGCTAGACTAGAAGGTCCCTAAAAATCTTAAGGACATACCTTGTAGACTTCACGGCAATAAAAATATTTCTAGGACCGGGGCATATCTACTGAAAATAGTGCCTATGGCAAGAACTGAACCTATGTCCCTGTCTATACTTCTGACAACTATCTTTTGAAAAACTTTAACATAATATCAGCTTGAAAACACAAGTCAAGCTCATTAATAATCCTTTACTTAATACACTATGGCACTACATGAAAATTGCAATGGTACCTTCTTTGCTTTCACTGATGGAAATCGGTCTGTGATGTGCTGAAAGTCTTTTTTTTTTTTTTTCCTTCTCTTTCTACTTACAGCAGAGAAAGAGCACACCATGTACCTTGACCTCCATGTTGTCGTTGTTGTTGTTATAATATGTCGCTGAGTTGGACCCGACTTATAGCAACCCCTCCTTGGGTTTCCAAGGCAGTACCACTACGGAAGTAGATTGCCTCATCTTCCTTCCGAGGAGTGGCTGGGGGGTTTGAACCGCCAGCCTTCTGGTTAGCAGTCAAGTGCCTTAGACACTATGCTATGAGAGCTCCCACCTTGACCTCTGGAGGCTCTGAAATATGAAAGTATTAATTTTGACTTCCCTCATCATTTCTTACAGCTGTTGATAAAACTTGTGATAGTTGGAGCTGTGTGTCAACTTGGCTGGACCACAATTCTGTGTGGTTTAACCTGTTGTGATGTGGTTATTCCCCTGATGGGATCAGATTATTGTGTTTTGAGCAGCCAACCTGTTGAAAGGGAGTTTCACTAGGGGTGTGGCCTGTTTCCAGTATATCTATGGACATCCTGGGAAAAGAGACATTCCTCTGTGGATCGGGATTCTGTTGTGCTGCCTACAACTGTCCATGAGCAAACAATCCACCCTTCGGCCTGGGGATCGTAGATTTGTCATTCGTTGGAGTCAACAGCCAGTACACTGCTTGCCAACCTTGAGCTCTTCAACCCCTGCAGCTGCAACAGTCGGGAAAAGCCTCCAGCTTGACATTTGATCCGAGAACTTTTGACTTGCCAGCTTCTATAAGTATGTGAGCCATTTCCTAAGATAATTTTCTATATATAAAAGTTTTACTGGTTTTGTTTCTCTAGAGAACCCAATCTAACATATTTGGTACCAGGAGTGGTTCTAGAAAGACAAAATCATAAAGATGGGCTTCCTAAATTGGTTCTCCAGTTTGATTAATCTTAAAGACACTAGTGATCCTGCCTCTGTTAGTAAAGAGGGCCCTGCTAATCCATGGCGTGATGTGACAACATTAATATGCAAAATAGCACCACCAATAGATCAAAAACTTGTGAGACGTGAGGCTCTGGGTAATCGCATATTTGATACTTTTTTGCAATTTTGTCAGATTGAGGAGTATAAGGAAGCTTGTTGGTTGGTCCTACTTACACTAGACAAAGTGGTGAAAGAGTGAGATGAGCTCAGAGCTGCTGAGTCTCAGCTTAAGCTTTGCATAAAAGACCTCAGTGCTTCCGGTTGTTCTCTGAAAGAATGCCTTATATCTTCTAGTAACAGAGCTGATATTGCTGAAAACCAAACCCAGAGTCTTATTGTAAGGGTGGCTAAATTACAATGCTAATTAAATTGCCAACGTAGAATGGTGTCTGACATTAAAATGAGGGCATTGATTGAGAAAAAATGGTATCCTGAAACCTAGAATAGGGACATATGGACAGATAGTCAGGAAGATCTGTAAATTCTGTTGAATCCCTCCCATGTGAAGGAATTACTGTAAAACCATTATCCCCTCCACCTCAGTTTGATGGGATTAGCCAAACTGGTCCTGCTGGGTCATTGCCTGAGGCAGAGGCCATGAAAGACATTCCTGAACGTTTTCAGGAACTGCCTCAACCACCGATTGTTGCTGCTAGACCTATAACTAAAGTTAAGTCCAAGCGAGCCCCAAAAGGTGAAATAGAAAGTATGACTGAGGAAGTGGTACACTACATCTGAAAAGACCTACTTGATTTTGCTAACATTACAGACAGAAACCTGGAGAATTTGTATGGGAATGGCTACTGAGGGTGTGGGATAATGGTGCAAGGAATGTAAAATTGGATCGGTCTGAATTTATTGATTTAAGCCCACTAAGCACAGATTCTTCATTCAGTGTTTCAGCTCAAGAGATTAGGAAAGGATCTAATAGTTTATTTGGTTGGTTTACTGAAGCATGGATTATGCAGTGACCTACCTTAAGTCAAGTTGAAATACCAGACCTGCCTTGGTATAATGTAGAAGAAGGTATCCAGAGGCTTAGGAAAATTGGCCTGTTAGAATGGATTTATCAGATTAGACCCTTAGAGCCAGAAATGGAGAGTCCAGAAGACACACCTTTCACCAATATGGTGAGGAATAAGTTTGTGAAGGGAGCTTCAGCATCCTTGAAGACCACTGTGATTGCTATTTTATATAAACCTGATTTGACAGTAGGAACTGCCCTAATTGAACTAAGACACTTAACTATGATGGGGCTGATTGGACTCCGTCGTAGTAGGGGCCAAGTGGCAGAAGCTAATCGACAAAGGCAAGGTGGGTGTGGTTACCATAATGGACAGCAGAGTCAGAACAGTAATCAGAATAGTCTGACTCGTGTGGAATTATGGCATTGGCTACTTGCTCATGGTGTTCTTAGTACTGAAATACATGGCAAGCCTACTAAATATTTACTTGATCTGTATAGACAGAAGAATTCTAGGTCATGTGAACAGCAACCTAGACTGAATCGCCAGAATACAGAGTCACAACCTCTTAATCAATTCCAAGACTTGAGTCAGTTTACAGACCCACAACCCCTTGAATGAAGGGAAGGCCAAGTCCCTTTGAAGAAGGACCTCATTATATTGCCAAAAAACTATAATGTCAATCTTTCTCCTAGCCTTCCCCAAAGGGATCTGATGCCTTTTACAAGAGTGACTGTTCATTGGGGAAAAGGAAATTATTAGTCTTTTTGGGGATTACTGGACACTCGCTCTGAATTGACATTAATTCCAGGAGACCCAAAGCATCATTGTGGTCCACGAGTCAGAGTGGGGACATATGGAGTTTAAGTCATTGATGGAGTCTTAGCTAAGGTGCATCTCACAGTGGGTCCAGTGGGTCCCCAAACCCATCCTGTAGTGATTTCCCCAGTGCCAGAATGCATAAAAGGAATAGATATAGTCAGCAATTGGCAGAATTCCCACATTGGGTCCTTGACATGTGGAGTAAGGGCTATTATGGTAGGAAAAGCCAAGTGGAAGCCATTAGAACTGCCTCTACCTACAAAAATAGTAAATCAAAAACAGTACTGCACCCCTGGAGGGGTTGCTGAGATTACTGCCACTTTCAAGGACTTGAAGGATGGAGGGGTGGTGATTCCCAACACATGCCCATTTAATTCACCTATTTGGCCTGTGCAAAAAAACAGATGGATCTTGGAGAATGACAGTGTATTATCGTAAACTTAATCAGGTGGTGACTCCGATCGCAGCTGCTGTTCCTGATGTGGTTTCATTGCTTGAGCAAATTAGTACATCTCCTGGTACTTGGAATGCAGCTATTGATCTGGCCAATGCCTTTTTCTCGATACCACTTTCAAAAGACCATCAGAAGCAGTTTGCCTTCAGCTGGCAAGACCAACAGTATACTTCACTGTCCTTCTTCAGGGGTATATCAACTCCCCAGTACTATGTCATAATTTAGTCCATAAGGATCTTGATCATCTTTCCCTTCCACAAGACACCACCCTGGTCCTTTATATTGATGACATTATGCTGATTGGACCTAGTAAAGAAGAAATATCGATGACTCTAGACTTATTGTTTAGACATATGTGTACTAGAGGTTGGGAAATTAACCCAACAGAAATTCAGGCACCTTCCACCTTAGTGAAATTTCTAGGGGTTCAATGGTGTGGGGCATGTCGAGATATTCCTACTAAAGTGAAGGATAAGTTATTGTATCTGGCTTCCCCCACAACTAAAAAGGAGGCACAATGTCTGGTGGGCCTCTCTGGATTTTGGTGGCAACATATCCCTCATTTGGGTGTGTTGCTGCAGCCTATTTATCAAGTGACTCAGAAGGCTGCTAGTTTTGAGTGGGGCCCAGAACAACAGAAAGCTCTGCAACAGGTTCAGGCTGTCGTGCAGGCTGCTCTGCCACTTGGGCCATATGATCCAGCTGATCCAACGGTGCTTGAAGTGTCTGTAGCAGATAGAGATGCTGTTTGGAGTCTTTGGCAGGTCCCTATTGGTGAATCACAATACAGACACTTTGGGTTTTGGAGCAAAGCCCTGCCATCCTCTGCAGATAACTACTCTCCTTTTGAGAAACAGCTTTTGGCTTGTTACTGGGCTTTGGTAGAGAGACTGAAGGCCTAACCATGGGCCACCAAGTCACCATGAGGCTTGAGCTGCCCGTCATGAACTGGGTGTTGTCTGACCCACAGAGTCATAAAGTTGGACATGCACAGCAGCACTCTATCATTAAATGGAAGTGGTATATCAGAGATCAGGCTTGAGGAGGACCTGAAGGCACAAGTAAGTTGCATGAGGAAGTGGCCCAAAGGCCTATGGTCTCCATTCCAGTCACATTACCTTCCCTCTCCCCATCTGCACCTATGGCCTCATGGGGAGTTCCTTATGATCAGTTGACTGAGAAAGAGAAAACTCATGCCTGGTTTACAGATGGTTCTGCATGATATGCAGACACCACTCGAAAGTGGACAACAGCGGCACTGCAGCCCCTTTCTGGGACTTCCTTAAAGGACAGTGGTGAAGGGAAATCCTCCCAATGGGCAGAACTTTGAGCCATGCATATGGCTGTTCACTTTGCGTGGAATAAGAAATGGGCAGATGCGCGATTATATATGGATTCATGGGCTGTGGCTAATGGCTTAGT
>NW_006922288.1:458157-458709 GCF_000298275.1 Orycteropus afer afer
TTATGCATGGGCTCAGCAACATGGACTCCTGCTTACCAAGGCTGATTTGGCTACTGCCACTGCTGAGTGCCCAATCTGCCAGCAGCAGAGACCAATACTGAGTCCACGATATGGAAGCTTTCCTCGGGGTGATCAGCCAGCAAGCTGGTGGCAGGTTGATTACAATGGACTTCTTTCATCATGGAAAGGACAGTGTTTTGTTCTTACTGGAGTGTAATTAACTGGTCTTACCATGTTCCCCACCATCCTGAAGCAGCTGGCTTGATAGAATGATGGAATGGCCTCCTGAAGACACAATTACGGTGTCAGCTAGGTGGCAATACCTTGAAGGGTTGGGGCAATGTTCTCCAGAGGCTCTATATGCTCTAAACCAGCATCCAATATATGGTTCTGTTTCTCCAATAGCCAGGATTCACAGGTCCAGGAACGAAGGGGTGGAAACAGCAGTGGTACCACTCCCTAGTACCCCTAGTGACCCACTCAAAAAATTTTTGCTTCCTGTCCCTGCTACCCTATGCTCTGCAGGTCTGGAGATCTTAGTCCCAAAGGAAG
>NW_006922288.1:459064-466683 GCF_000298275.1 Orycteropus afer afer
TGCTTGCTGAGAGCAAGGGAAATACAGAATAGGTGGTGGAAGAAGGTAGTTCTGAATACCACCTGACCAGCTGCAGAAATGAGGACTGTGATTGTTATATTTCTTCATTGTCTATGTGCATCAACTATTTTTGTTTCCTTCTATTATGAACTGTGAAATGTAAATAAGGTTAATGCATTTTGGTTGTATGTGTGTTAGCATATCATGTTAGGTGCAAATATGACTTTATAATTGTCCTTATTTAGAGATTATATATGGTTAAGAAGATATGTACAACTGTCAAGTTGACAAGGGGTGGACTGTGAGAGTTGGAGCTATGTGTCAACTTGGTTGGACCATAATTCCGTGTGGTTTAAGCTGTTGTGATGTGGTTAGTCCCATGATAGGATAAGATGATTATGTTTTGAGCAGCCAACCTGTTGAAAGGGAGTTTCACTAGGGGTGTAGCCTGTTTCCAGTATATCTATGGACATCCTGGGAAAAGAGACATTCCTCTGTGGACCGGGATTCTGTTGTGCTGCCTACAACTGTCTGTGAGCAAACAATCCACCATTCCACCTGGAGATCTTGGATTCATTATTCGTTGGAATCAATAGCCAGTACACTGCTTGCCAACCTTGAGATCCTCAACCCCTGTAGCTGCAAGAGTTGGGAAAAGCCTCCAGCTTGACATTTGATCCAAGAACTTTTGACTTGCCAGCTTCTATAAGTGTGTGAGCCATTTTCCTAAGATAATATTTTTTTTCTCTCTCTCTATGTATAAAAGCTTTACTTGTTTTGTTTCTCTAGAGAACCCAGTCTAACACACTTGCATTAGAGTCTGCTTAGTGGTATGACTACTTCAAGTGTGCCCAGGGCACATGCCATTCTTGCTGTACCTTAAACACTCCTATGTCTAGTACACATAAAGGTGTTGTCCCACAATATCTTGATGTTCATCCCAAGGCACAGTGGAGCCTATCTCAAAGAAATTCATGGAAGTGGCATATATCTAATTGAATAACCTTTAATAAGATCATAAAACTCTAAAATGGTTTAAAGAGACTTTCATTGGCATCATCAATTTCATCTTGACTCTCAAGGACAGAATTAGAAAAAATTACTCACCTGGATTTTTAACTTATTATGTGACCATTTTGTGCTTCCCATTTCCCCCTTTCTGAAATAAGATTATCAACTGTGGTCATCCTATATCTATCTTATCAGTGTGTGTTTAGTTTGTAATGAACAGATGATTTGATCCTTTAGTTCAAAATTCTTCAATTCTAAAGGAGCTATACACAAGAAGCTCTCTCTATCTGCACTTTGACCTAACTTAGATGAAAATTCCTAGATTTTGAAGCTGAAGCTATAATGAATGAGACTTTAGGATTAGTAGGAGGAGAAATCCACCTCTCATCTACCAGTTTGCCCTACTGTAGTTGCTTGCATATTGCTGTGATGCTGGAAGCTATGCCATCATTATTTCAAATATCAGCAGGGTCATCCATGGTAGACTGGTTTTAGTGGAGCTTCCAGACAAAGACAGACTAGAAAGTCCACTTCTGAAAAAGTTGGCCTCTGAAAACCTTATGAATAACAGGGAAACATTGTCTGATATAGTGCCAAAAGATGAGCTGCTCAGTATTGAAAATATGGCTGAGGAAGAGATGCTTCCTCAAAGTTTAGTCAATCTTAATGATATGGATTGAGTAAAGCTTTCTTGGTCTTCATTTGTTGATGTGACATGACTCAAAATGAGCAGAAACAAGTGCAAATATCCATTAATAATTGGAACATGAAATGTATGAAATATGAATGTAGAAAAGTTGGAAGTTGTCAAAAATGAAATGCAATACACAAAAATTGTCATTTGAATGATAGTAGTAATAGTAGTTAATACCACTATCATTCAAATTTATGCACCAACCATGAAAGCCAAATATGAAGAAACTGAAATGTTTTTGTTTTTAAACTAAATTTGCAGTTGGAAATTGACCAAACTTGCAATCAAGATGTATTTTTTATTATTATTGGTGATTGGAATGCAAAAGTTGGAAACAAGAAGCATTGGCAGTTGGAAAACAGAAATGGTGTTGGTGATAGGAATGATGCTAGAAATTGCATGTAGAATTTTGCTAGACTTATTTGTAAGACTTATTCATTGTAAATGCCTTTTCAATGACATAAATGGTGACTATACATGTGGATCTTGACAGATGGAATATGCAGGAATCAAATCAACTACATCTGTGGAGAGAGGATGGGGAAGTTCAATATCATCAGTCAGAATGAGGCCAGAGACCATTGTGGAAGAGACCATCAATTGCTCATATGCAAGTATAAGTTGAAGCTGAATAAAATTAAAACAAGTCCCTGAGAGCCAAAATACGGCAGTTGAGTATATCCCACTTGAGCTTAGAGACTATCTGAAGAATAGATTTGAAGGACTGAGCATTAGTGATGAAAGATGAGATAAGATGTGGGATGACAAGGACATCATACATGAAGAAAGCAAAAGGTCATAAAAAAGACAGGAAAGGCAGACAGACCAAAATGGATGTCAGAAGAGAGTCTGAAACTTGCTCTTGAACAGAGAGTAGTTAAAGTGAAGGGAAGAATTGATGAAATAAAATATTTGAAAAGAAGATTTCCAAGGTTTGCTTGAGAAGGCATAGCAAAGTATTATAATGAAATGTGCAAAGACCTGGAGTTAGGAAACCAACAGGGAAGAACATGCTTAGCCTTTCTCAAGCTGAAAGAACTGGAAAAAAAAAAAAGTCAATCCTTGAGTTGCACTATTGAAAGATTCAATGGGCCAAACATTGAATGATATAGGGAGCATTGAAAGAAGATGGAAGGAATATACAGAGTCACTGTACCAAAAAGAATTTGTCAGCATTCATTCATTTCAGGAAGTAGAATATGATCAAGAGCAGATGCTATTGAAGGAAGAAATCCAATCTGCACTAAAGGCATTGGTGAAAAACAAGACCCAGAACTTGATGAAATATCTATTGAGAATGTTTCAACAAATGGATGCAGCACTGGTGGTGCACACTTATTTATGCCAAGAAATTTGGAAGACTGCTAGTCAATGAGAATATATCCATATTTGTGCCTATTCCAAAGAAAGGTGATCCAACAGAATGTACAAATATCATCAATATTACATTCAGGTAAAATTTTGCAGAAAATAATTAAAAATGGTTATTGCATTATGTCAATAAGGAGCTGCTAGAAATTCAACCCAGATTCAGAATGCAATGTGGAATGAGGGATACCATTAATGATACCTAGGAGCTCTGGTAGCATAGTGCCTAAGGCACTTGACTGCTCACCAGAAGGCTGGTGGTTCAAACCCACCAGCCACTCCTTGGAAGGAAGGTTGGGCAATCCTACTTCCATAGTGATACTGCCTCGGAAACCCAAGGAGGGGTCGCTATGAGTCGGGGCTGACTTGACGGCAAACAACAACAACAAATTAATGATACCAGATGGATCTTGGATGAAAGCAAAGAATACCAGAGAGATGTTTACTTGTGTTTTATTGACTAAGCAAAGGCATTTGACTATGTGTATCGTAACAAATTATGGAAAGCTGTGAAGAATGGGAATTCCCGAACATGTAATTGTGTTCATGAGGTACCTGTACATAGACCAAGAGGCAGTTGTTATAATAGAACAAGGGGATACTCCATGGTTTAAATCAGGAAGGGTGTGCTTCAGGGTGGTATCCTTTCACTATACTTAATCTGTCTACTGAGCAAATAATCCAAGAACCTAGACTACATGAAGAAGAACACAGCATCAGGATTGGAGGAAGACTCTTTAGGAACTTGCAATACACAGATGACACAACCTTGCTTGCTGAAAGTGAAGAAGACTTAAAGCATTTATTGATGAAGGTCAAAGACTACAGCCTACAATATGGATTGCACCTCAATATGAAGAAACAAAAATTTTCACACCTGGGTCAATAAGCAATATCATGATAAATGAATAAAAGATTTAATTTGTCAAGAATTTCATTTTATTTAGATCCACAATCAATACCCATGGAAGCAGAAACCAAGAAATCAAATGGTGTATTACATCGGGCAAATTTTCTGCAAAAGACCTTTTTAAAGTGTTAAAGAGCAAAGATGTCACTTTGAAGACTCAGGAGTGTCTGACCCAAGCCATGGTGTTTTCAATAGCCCCATATGCATGTGAGAGTTAGATAATGAATAAAGAAGACCACAGATGAATTGATACATTTGATTTGTGGTGTTGGTGAAGAATATTAAATGTACCATGCACTGCTAGAAGAATGAACAAATCTGTGCTGGGGAAAATTCAGCCAGAATGTTCCTTAGAAGTGAGAATGACCAGACTTTAGCTTTCATACTTTTTCATACTCCAGTCCATGGAGAAGTACATCATTGCCTGGTAAAGTAAAGAGTCAGAGAAAAAGTGAAGACCCTTAATGAGACAAACTGACACAGTGGCTGTGACAAGGGGCTCAAGTATGGCAATAATTGTGAGCATGGCACAGGACTTGCAAGTATTTCATTATGTTGTACTAGGGTCATTATGAGTTGGAGCTGAGTCAATGGCCCCTAACAACAACAGCAGGAGGAGAATTTTGTTTGTGGGGACAATGAAAATTATTTACAGCAATAGGTAGGACTGTGTTGGATTAAGGATATCCACAAAATCTCGATTGTTTTCTCATTTAGTAAAAACCAGTTATTGTTGAGTTGAGTTAAACCCATGTTGACACTGTTTGTCAGTAGAATAGTACTCCATAAGGTTTTCAGTGGCTAATTTTTTGGAAGTATATTGCCAGGGCTTTCTTATGAGGTATATTTTGTGTACTAGAAATTTCAGCCTTCCAGTTAGCAGTTGAGAGTGCTAACTGTTTGCACCATACAAGGAAGCAAGTGGTGTCTATTTTCTCTTTCCTTGAAGTTAGATTGGCCTGTGATTTTGCTTTGACTGAGAGAGTATGGTAGAGCCATTGTTAAAGCATCTCTGAGTCTAGTGTTTAAGACAACTGGAAGCATTTGCCTTGGTCCACTGGCCCCTGAGACACCATGTAAAAATTCTGCCTTGCGACTTCTCTACTGAAGAAGCTCATGCTACCATGTTGAGAAGATGGAGAGAGGGGGAAAAAGGAGAGAGAAAGAGAGAGACCTTTTTTTGGCTTCCACCTATTCAATACCCAGTTGTTCAAGCCATCTCAGCCGAGACCCCAGACATTACTGAGTAAAGTCAACCCTTCCTAGCTGTGCTCATCCCACGAAATCATGCAAGTTAATTAAATAAAAGATTTTAAGTCATGAAACTTTGGTGTCCTAGTTTTTTTATGCAGCAATAGACAATCATTATCCCTTGAGATTCTCTATAGCTCACAGTTTCTATGTAGATTATGTCATGTGACAAATTCTTACCAAGAAAAATACAAGAAGTAATAATGTATTGCTGTTGCTTTGGGACAGTTTAGAGTGGAAGGTGTTTTATCCACACACATTTTGTCTTAACAAAAGAAATAGACTCAACGGACCAAAGTAGGTGGAAATGAAGATCGAAAAAAGCAAGGATAGAGATCTGAATCAAAATTTTGGGTTTGCAAAAGTGAATGTTGAGACTTGGCATAATCAGTTCACAAGTTTAAAATATCTTTTATAGTGTTATCTGTCTATCTATCTAAATGAATGAATAAATAAATAGATAAAATAAATGCTGACACCTCTCCTTAGGGATAATAGGCACTTCTGGGTACTTAGAATGTGAGGAACATAATATCTCTTGTCTATTTACTCAAGAAATACCTCAGCAACTATGAGTTCATTTTTTCCCCCCCAGTTACGATAAATTTTGTTCCAAAAAAGAAAAATGAATGAAAAATTTGATGAATTATTCATATTTTATCTGTATTACATCTTATTATAATCTGTTAAAAATGGGGATAATAATAGAAAAGTGAATAAAAAAAGTGAAAATGGTTTTGAGAATCATCATTTTCTATCACCATATGCTAAGGGGAAAGTAAATGCACAAATGACACAGAAAGTGATTTTTGAGATTTTTTTCAACCTGACTCCACTCTTTGCTATGTTTCACAGCAGTTGTTAATAGTTTGACCAGATTTTTAAAAGATCTCTGGAGATAAAGGTGTCAGAACTCTTAGTGTGTAGTTCATTTGTTTTAATTAGTTATTTGCCTTCCTGCTTGGTGAAGAAAAAATCATGATATGTTGTTGTTGTTGTTAGGTGCTATCAAGTTGCACCAGCCTCACAACCTTGGCTACAACTGAGCCCATTGTTGCAATTACTGTGTCAATCCATCTCATTGAGGGCTTTCCACTTTTTCACTGACCCTCCACTTTACCAAGCATGATATGCTTCTCCAGGAAATGGTCCCTGCTGACAACATGACCAAAGTAGGTAAGACGAAGTCTGGCCATTCTCACGTCCAAGAAACATTCTGGCTGCATTTCTTCCAGGACAGATATGTTAGTTCTTCTGGCAGTCCATGGTACTGTCAATATTCTTTGCCAACACCACAACTCAAAAGCATCAACTCTTCTTTGGTCTTCCTTATTCATTGTCTAACTTTCACATGCATATGAGGCTACTGAAAATACCATGACTTCAGTTAGGTGTGGGAGCTCTTGTGGTATAGTGCCTCAGGCTTTTGACTGCTAACCAAAAGGTTGGTGGTTCGAGCTCACCAGCTTCTCCTCAGAGGGAAGATTTGGCAATCTACTTCTGAAGAGAAATTGCCTCGGAGACCCAAGGATGGTTGCTATGAGTTGCAATTGACTACATGGCAGTGAGGTTTTTTTTTTTTTTTTTTTTTTTTTAGTTAGGTGCACCTTAGTCTTCAGAGACCTCTTTGCTCTTCAGTAGCTTATAGCAGTCTTTTGCAGAAGATTTGACTAATGCAATATGTTATCTGATATACCTCTTAAGAATTTCCCTTCCTCATAATTGAATTAACATTTGCATGTACAATTAAATAACCATAACTCTAATACAAAATCCACAAAATATAAAAGTATAATAATTTTATTGTTTACATTCAAGTGTGTTAAACTAAAGGAATAAAATTAATAAACAAACTTAAATATTATTCATATACCCAATATGTGAATAAGATAGGAATATTTCTACAGCTATTTCACATGAGAACATGTTAAAATATATAATAAATCAACTATATGAACTGATATCCAAAAACAATTGAACAGTAGGGTTACATGGCTGGTGTTCAACTTGTTCAAGTTCACTTTGCTCCTTAGTTACTAATGAGACTTTACAGTTTATACTTCTTTTGTGCAGTTCTCTTTTATATAAATATACATGTATACATACATGTATATATTCTAAACAATTTGAGAAGCAGTATAAATTAAAATTTCAACTTTCTCATTGGCTGCTTATTTATGCCTCACAAGAATACTCTAGATTCCTTCATGTCATAGTGCAAAAAGGGCAAAGAGGCCAAATGTTCTGACCTCCTCTATTCCCACAAGAGGAAGGCAGAATCACCATCAATAGCGCAAGGCCTATTACTGCAAGGCCAGACATGCTGCCTCCCTCCAGCCCTTTCACCAACCGTTCCTCCCAAAGCACCCACCACCTCTCTCCTGG
>NW_006922288.1:467351-483679 GCF_000298275.1 Orycteropus afer afer
AGCCAATTTCTAATTTGCCCATCCCTATCAAACCTGTACTCTGAGGAAGCATGGTCCTTTCTCTCTGGAGAAGCTTCTGTTCTGCTTGGAAACTTCAGGAATCTGGATCCATAAACAGGCAAAGTCCATCCCAGCACAAGCCATCAAATTGCAGCAACTTAACACCAGCTCAGTGTCAAACATCTTCATCTTCGTTTGGTTGGGTTCTGGTCAGCTCAGCCCTAGCCATCCCAGCTAGGTCATGGGTACCAGCTGCCAAGTCTGGAGTCACACTCTTCCCTTCACTTCAGACCAGCCAGCACTTTCTTTCACATCTTCAGTACTCAGGGACTATTTCAATGCCCGTAGGCTCACAACTCATTACACTTCAGACCAGCCAGCCCTTCCTCTCATCCCCAGCCTCTGGGCCTAGGTCAAAGAGTACCAAACTCAGCCCGTTTCTTCTTTGCTGCACTTCCCGCATTTCCACTCAGGTGGATCCAGGTGGTCACAAGCAAGTAACATACAAGTCTACTACTCACTGGCTTCCTTTAACTTTCAGTCCTGGAAGGGGTTTCTCTCATGGACCATGACTTTCCTGCCTTGATGGACCCAAAGCCTATGTGCTTGCTTGAAATTCAAAGAGCCAAACAGTCATTTTTTCCTTTTCAGGTCCTTATTCAAATGCAAATCTTCTGTTCCCTCAGTAGTACTGGGTGGGGCTCAGGTTTTCTACCTAAACTCCTAGTACTCTCTACACACAGGGCTTAAAACAAAAGCCTGTGGTTTCTTCTGGGCAAGTTCTATTTCCCCTTTTAACTTATCCAATCAAGTACTGGCTGAAGGCGGACTTACACACTCTCTGTTATGCACATAACCCATAATCATTTCTGATGTACAAGCAAGTAAGAGAACATTCAATAGCCATAGTACATTCAGATAAACACATAATCCTTTTAAAGACATTCCAGGTTCATCTCTTCTTCACCTTGATTACCGTCCCATTCCATGTGTATGGCCTTGGGCCTTTGGCTGGGTATAACCAAAAGCCCTAGCCTCTGGATCAATTACCTACTTTAAGAAGTAACACCAAAGAAAGTAACCATTTAAGAATTCACAGTTTCACTTCCCAGGTCCCTTCCTTCTTTCTTTTACATAGTCTCATGCTTCTATGAGTCTGGAGCCACAGCAACGAATCCCACTTCTGACACCAAGTGCAAAAAGGACAAGGAGGCCACATGTTCTGACCTCCTCTATTCCCACAAGAGGAAGACAGGATTACCAGCAGTAACCCAAGGCCTATTACTGCAAGGCCAGACATTCTGGATCTTTCCAGCCCTTTCACCAACTGTTCCTCCCAAAGCACCCACCACTTCTCTCCTGGGTTCGATAATTTGTTGCAGTGGCCACACAGAGCTCACAGATTATGGGGTTTATTAGGGAAGCACCACAGGCTACAATTCTAGTTCAGGAAAAATGCTCAGTCTCTCTCCCAGCTCACCGTCCCTTGGAAAACAATCTCTCACAGTCTCTTTCCCAGCAGTGCTGGTCCCTCAGTGGCTCACTCAGCAACGTTTGTCTCTTGTGTCTCTTTCCCAGCAGCACGTGTCTCTTTCAGGGGTGCATGTCTCTTTTGGCAGCAGGCCTTCCTTAACCAGAAGTCAGAGAGAGATCTGCGTCTAGGAGGCCTCCTTTTGAGCCCGGCAGGGTGGTCAAACTAGCCAATCATAGCATCAGAACTCTAAGCACTTGAGAGAGAGTGGGCACCTCCCAGAACATTGTTTTTTGCCATTCCCAACAGAAATACTCCAGGCGGACAACTTCAGCAATCAGGAGCTCCTCAGTTGCTCATAGAAAATCCCACCTTGGAGTTTACAAAGACTTATGGGTAGAAAAGCTACACTAAGTTATTTACTACACTGCACATAACCTCCTTCTAATCTCTCTGATCAAGGCTCTCTTCACTTCCTTGTTCCTCAAAGTATAGATGAGTGGATTTAGTACAGGTGTGACCACAGTGTACATTATGGAAATGACCTGTTCCTGCTCCATGGGGCTGCCTGAAGTGGGATGAATATAGGTGATGACAACAGGAGCATAGAAAAGAATAACTACCATAAAGTGGGAGGCACATGTGGAGAGTGCTCTGTGAAGCATGCTGCAAGAATGGGCCTTGAAAAAGAGGTACATGATAATATAGAAATAAGAGAGAAATGTGAGAAGAAAGGAGCCCATGGCAATGGTTCCTGTGACAGTATTGAGCAGCCACTCATTGAGGTTAGTGTTCCCACAGGCCAACTCCAGTAATGGCTTAATATCACAGAAGAGTTATGGATATGGTTGGAACCACAGAAGTCCAAGTGAGAGGTCATTATGGAGTGCATCAGGGCATGGAAAAACCCAATGGCCCAGACAGTGCTTGCCATCTGTGTGCAGTGCTGATGATTCATGATGACGGTGTAATGAAGTGGTTTGCAGATAGCCACAGAGCAGTCAAAGGCCATCACGGCCAACATACTGCCCTCTGTGCTTCCCAGGAAGTGAAAGAAATGAAGCTGGCTTATGCATCCCACAAAATAAATTGCTTTCTGTGTGGAGAGGAAATTCTCCAGCATCTTTGGGAGTGTCACAGTGGAAAAGAAGATATCTAGATAAGCAAGATTTCCCAGGAAGAAATACATAGGTCTTGGATCAGAGATGACAATCATCAGGATAGATCCATTCCCAGCCACAGTGGCAAAGTAGATGGTGAGGAAAACCACAAAGAGAAAAAGTTGCAGTTCTTGAATGTCTGTCACTCCCAGGAGGAGAAATTCAGTAACTGAGGTTTGATTCAGCATCACTTAAAAGACAAAACAATATTTGGAGCACTATCTCTAATGAGATCCAGAATCTTCCCAGCCCAGGATTTTCTGGCTGAGACAAAAATATTTTGTGGGAGAGTATAGCTGTTTGAAGGAGCTCTTGTGGCATAGTGCCTAAGGCATTTGACTGCTAACCAAAAGGCTGGTGGTTCAAACCCACCAGCTACTCTTTGGAAGGAAGACTGGGCAATCTACTTCTCTAGTGATACTGCCTTGGAAACCCAACGAGGGGTCACTATGAGTTGGATCTGACTTGATGGCAGTGAGTTGGTTTTTTGGTTTATAGTTGTTTGAGGGTTCCCAGCTGGGGCAAATGGTTTGCACTCCAATACTAACAGAAGGATTGGTAGTTTGAACCTATCTCGGTATCTTGTAGAAAAAAGCTTTGGTTATCTGCTCTTTTAACATTTACACGGAAGAAAATTCTGTGGAGCACCATTCTACTCTGTAAACACATGAAGTCGCCATGATTCAAACCTACTTAGTGGCAACTGGTTTTGTTTTTATCGTTTTACATGTTCTCAACCTCAGACTTTTTGTAGAATGTGGATCATTAAACTGTCAAATATTAAAGCTATATGTCTGTTATTTGACTCAATTTTTTAATTCAGTTTATTGTTTACATTTTACTATCTCTCAGAGATCCAGAGCATGTTTCCAGCCTCCCATCTTCTCTGCCTGTGAACATCTATATTGTGATACAATTTTTCTTTTATCTTCTTAAGTCAGTTCTAATAGGGTATGAATTTGAAGTACTATACCACACTATCTCTAAACCTTCTCTGAAGGAAGCCACCTGGACAAATTAAACTGAAAGAATATAAACAGGAAAGAACTCATTAAACTAAAAAAAAGAGTCCTTAAAAATAATAGTAATAGCTTTTCCTCCTCCTAGAATGTAAATTGGACTAGAAGTGTTCTTGTCCTGATCACTTCCTGAGCTACATCCACAGGAGAGTGATGAAGCTTTAGCTGATTATTGGAAAAGAAACCACATTAATCAAATATCATTAACCTGAGGCTTATTTGAAATTCTATCACTGCTACATCTGCTAATAAACTTAGTGTTCCTATAATTCCTATTCCTATAATATGAACCTTAATATTTTCTCAAAGCAGGATTCTCAAATTAGTTCTTTGATGACAAACGGTATAGTGCTTCCATTTTCTAGTTGCTCTGGGCTCTTTTTCTTCACCACGCACATCCCTGAGTCCCGGATAAGTAAAGTTCTTCCTGCCGTGGGCACAACAGTTCATCCCTAGCTCATCCAGTACTGACCTCTCCTTGGCTTCAGTCCCCTTGAAATCCTAAATTCTCTGGCAGTCTCCTGTTTGTATTTTGCCTGAAGTAGCATCACTTTTCACATGGTAAGGAATATTCTAGCCCAAGTGAAATTCACCTTGTTTGTTTGTAGTTCCATTAATCTGATATTGGCAGTCATGTTGCCTTCCATCATCCCAGAAGGCTGTCTACAGCACATTAGCTCTTTCTATAGGCCCCACAAATTTCTAGCTCTTTTCATTAGAAAAAATATACTTGTCCTTTTGCCCATTCTATCAAATAAAATTTCTGTTTCATACTAAAGAAACAAATTAATTTTCATCTCACTTGCTTAAATGAAATAACAGTGTCTTCTTTTGTGAATGTTAAAACCCTTGAAAAAATTATAAATGGGAGCTCTGATGGCGTTAAGAAGGTTTAATGTTTGACTAAATTCAGACGGTTTACTGAGAGACAACAAAGCTTTTGAATCTTTTCTTTGTTCCATTATTTGAAAATTTGTTGTTGTTGTTAGTTGTCTTTGAGCCGCTTGAGACTCACAGCTTTCTTATGTGTGCAGAGTGGCTCTGTTTCATAGAGTTTTCAAGGATGTGACCTTTTGGAAGCAGACCTTAATTCTGAGTGCCTCTGAGTGGATTTGAATAGCCAACCTTTTGGTTTGTAATCCAGCACTTACCCCATCTTCTTCAGGTACACTGACAAAAGCAGACATACTTTTGTGAAATAGCTTCTTCTTAGTTCCTTTCATTTCCAGATATAGTGGATTAGTTCTTGTTTATTGGGGGGAAGAAGTAAGATGTGAAGGATATTTATAACAAGGGAAATGACTAAGAGAAGTGTAGGAACTATCATAGAGATGCAGATTAGGTGGTGTCCTATAAAAGGAAAATCATACAAGGTTGGAGAAACTATCAACAGTAGAAGCAAATGATTTGAGTGGAATAATACTAAAAAGTGAATGAAGTAGGAACACTCACTCCTAGGGAGCCCATGGGAGCTCTGGTAACTTAGTGCCTAAGGCATTTGACTACTAACTAGAAGGCTGGCAGTTCAAACCCACCAGCCACTCCTAGGAAGGAAGGATGGGCAATCTACCCCATAGAGATACTGCCTCAGAAACCCAAGGAGGGGTCGCTATGAGTCAAGTCCAATTCGAGGGCACATAACAACAGGAAACAACAGGGATCCCATGAGGTTCTAGGCTTTTAATATGTGGAAGGAATTTTGAGAATTAGCTAATCTCTACAATATTTTCCTGAAGGGTTGCCTTTAAACCATTCAGTGAAACTTTCTTTGATAGTCATGAATAATTTGTATATTTAAAATATTTGACCATTCCTATTTAAAATATAGATGACATGCTATATATATATATATATATATATATATATATATATATTTAAATAACATTTGATGCAGGTGCTGCCATGGAGGAATTTGTGTTTTGGGAAGATTGTTTTGATTCTCAGACCCACAAAGCAATATTAGGTAAAAAATCTGTTTGGGAAAAACAAAACTTTTCCTATCTTTTTTCATTTTTAAATTTGAAATAAGATTCTTCCATTCTAAATGATTTCTTTCATTGTAATTTTAATACGTAGAGATTATTGTCTTGCTTTGGAGGATGTCTAGAGATCCCAGCATGTTGAACCGAGACTGAGAATACCATGAAAACATGTGGGAAGTAAAGTGCTTTCATAATCCACAACCACAATATGTTTATAAAGTAGGAAATCTGTTTTAAATAGTTGGTTAGTTTCTTTGATACTAGCTATAGAGGTCACTCACTAAGAGAAAATAGACAACATTGTAGCTTGTCTCGTATTTCATTTTTCTTACCTGATAGAGTTTTCAGATTCATAGGTAAGAAAACTTTTCACTTCTCAGATGTACACTGATTACCAATAGAAAAATATTTCAAGTGGTGATTCATGTTGGGACTGCAACATAACCTCTTCATCTTCAAAATCTTTTCCCCTTTCTGAAATTCTGCCTGCCTTTATATGAGCCACAGATCTCTAGGCATAAAAGTCCTGAGAGAGAGTGTCCTCTAGGGACTTGGAAGAATTTTTGTAAAAATAAACAGGATGCATTTGTTCACCTTCAATGTGAAGGAGAAAAACCAAAACCAAACCAAACTCACTGCCATTGAGTCGGATCCGATTCTTTGTGACCCCTCCTTGGGTTTCTGAGGCAGTATCACTAAGGAAGTAGATTGTCCAATCTTCCTTCCCAGGAGTGGCTGGTGGTTCAAACCTACCAGCCTGCTGGTTAGCAGTCAAATGTCTTAGGGACTACACCACCTTGAGGAATTTTTAGCTTGAGTTCCATTTTGTAAAATATGCTTCCTATTTTCCTACCTTTTTATGTTAGTTCCTTAGTTTCAGAATCATGGACAACAGCGCAAATCTCAATTGCCTAATATGTTTCCTTATTCAAATTTCCTTTTATTTAAAGGATAGAGGTATGGCTTCACTTTCTTATCTTGCAGGGAGCAGTTCCATGGAAGGAACATTGCTTTATAAAGAGGAAAGAAAATTGGCCATGACAATTAAGGAATGGGGGCCAGTTACACTAC
Organism: Orycteropus afer afer; assembly: GCF_000298275.1. Lineage (NCBI taxonomy): Eukaryota > Metazoa > Chordata > Mammalia > Tubulidentata > Orycteropodidae > Orycteropus > Orycteropus afer. Next base: position 474,055 of record NW_006922288.1, read on the forward strand.
ACTGACTATTAAAAAAAAAAAAAGACAATTATTGTTAATATTTTATTAAATTATTACTGTATTTCTATGTAAATCAAAGAAAAAGGAATAAAGAAAAATATTGTCTGTTATTTATTTCAAGTAAATAACATCATCCTCCTGCTGAGTGGCTGGTGGGTTTGAACTGCTGACCTTCTGGTTAGCAACAAAATACACTATGCAATGACAATTCCTTTCACTTTGGGTAATAACACCAAACTACTTAATTTTGGGATCCAGAAGCTGACTTATCTCTTTGTATCCTCACTTTTTACTGTAAGTTTTTTTTTTTCCTTTCATTTTTTTAAATTGTGATTTGAGTGAAAGTTTAGAGAGGAAATTGATTTTCCATTCAACAGTTCATATACATTTTGTTTCATGACAGTGATAGTAATCTTGTGACAGTAATCTCCGTGATGTAACAGCTCTCCTTCTACTTCCTCCCAGTGGTTACCTTATCCTTTTGTCCTTCTTTCTTATGCATTCCTGTCTTCTTAGCTTCCCCTGTGCTAATGATACCCTTCTAATCACCCATTGTTGATTGTTCTAAGGAGTCCACCTCTCTGGTGTAATTGTTCACCTCTTAGGTCTGTCAGTTTTTGGCTGAAGGTTAAGCCATGAGAGTCAGTTCAATTCTAGACCCAAATGGTGAATAGGGGCTATTGTCTTAGGGGTTCAACAGTCTGTATCAGACTTGTAAGCTTGATCTCTTTTATGATTCTGAATTTTGTCCCACATTTTTCTCCCACTCTACCTAGGATCTCTAATTTTGATCCCTTTCTTAGTGGTTGGCAGTGGTAACCAGGCACCAATTAATTCTTCTGGTCTCAGGGTCGTATAGGCTGAGGTTCTAATGGTTAATTAGTCCCTTGAACTAATTATTTCTATGCTTCTTATCAATTGTTTCATCTTAGTTGCTACTCACCAAAGTAGGATGTAAGAAAATGCAACGCAATGCACTGCCATCGAGTTGGATCCAACACATAGCGACCATTCCTTGAGTTTCTGAGGTGGTATCACTATGGAAGTAGATTGCACAACCTTGCTTTTGAGGAGTGGCTTGTGGGTTTGAACCTCCAGTCTTCTAGATAGCAGTCAAATGCCTTAGACACTAAGTCACCAGAGCTCCTAAAGTAAGATATAGAACAATGTTATTGTGTACTATATTATGCTAATTGAATTTGATGTCCCCCAAGACCATGGTTATGGCCCAGTGACTTGGTTTCCAAAATATTTTGATTATGGCTAAGAAGTTATCAGACCTTTGCCCCCTGCTCACTCTATTATATATATAGATATTTTTATAGCACATAAAACCAAGGGAAAAAAAAAAAACTCACTGCCATCAAATCCATTCCAACTCATAGCGCCTGCCTTTGGGTTTCCGAGGTGTTAAGTCTTTGCAGAAGTAGATTGCCCAGTCTTCCTTCTGCAGAGTACCTGGTGAATTTGAACCACCACCTATAGAAATATCATCTGCCAAACTTGTATATGGTCTTGAGTATATTCCTGTTTCCTACCCATACCTGATCATCTTGTCTGTCTACCTGTGCATCCATCCTCCCACAGATTAATGTTTGTTATTGACAATGCAGTACTGTGTATGTCATAGTATTTACCTTTTTTGTATGGACTTCTTGTGCACCTCTCTGTGTCTTCCTTTTCTATAGTGGTATTGTGCTGGTCATCTGCTTTTAGAATATTGCCTTTCCCTTCACCCAATCAATGTGTGTCTCTTACTTAGCTAGCAGCTTTTCCTCTTCTCCCCTCCCATCTCTGGTAAACAACAAAGAAAATTACTTTCTGTATATAAACCTTCCCTTGACTTTTTATTATAGTGGACTCAAACAATCTTTGTCCTTCTGTGATTGACTTATTTTATTCTGTATAATATCCTTCAACTTCATCCATATTATGAGTTGTTTCACAAATTCTTCATTTTTCTTTAATGTTGCATAGTATTTCATTGTGTGCATGTACAATAGTTGGGTTATCACTCATCTGTGATGGTCACTTAGGTTGTTTCCATCTCTTTGCTTTTGTGAATAGTGTTTTGATGAATATGAATGTGCATTAGTGTCATGGATCTCATTCCTTTACAGATATATTTCTAGTAATGACACTGCTGGATCAAATGATATTTCCATTTCCACCTTTTTTAAGGCAGTGCCATACTGTTTTCCACAGTGTTTGTACCATTTTACAGTCCCACCAGCAGTGTATGAGAGTTCCAATTTCTCCATACCCTCACCAGCATTTGTTGTTTTCTGTCTTGTTTAATTTTGCTATTATTGTTGGGGTAAGATGATATTCATTGCTGTGTTAATTTTCACCTTTAATGGTTAATGAACATGAGCATTTCTTCATGTGTTTCTTGACTGCCTGAATATTTTCTTTGGCACAGTGTCTGTTTCTGTCCGTTGCCTGTGTTTAATTGGATTGTTTGTCTTTTTGATGTTGAGATGTTGAAGTTTTCTAGAAAATGTAAAGCTTAATTCCCTTGTCTGATATGTTGTTAACAAATATTTTTTTTTCCAATTTGTAGGTTCTCTTTTTAGCCTTTTGGAGAAGTTTTTTGATGCACATAGGAATTTAATTTTTAGAAGGCTCCAGTCATCTAGTTTATCTCCTGTTGCTTGTGCACTTTTGGTTGTATTCAATTATCTATTTATGCCATAAATTGTTGTTGTTGTTGTTATTTGCCGTTGAGTCGGCCCCGACTCATAGCGACCCCTCCTTGGGTTTCTGAATTAGGGCTCCTAAATTTGCTTCTATTTTTTACTTTCATGATTTTTATAGGTGTAAGTTTTACATTTAGGTCTTTGATCCATCTTGAGTTCTTGTGTGTGGTATCAGGTATGGATCTTTTTTCATTTTTCTGCAAATGAATACTCAAGTTTTGCCAGCACAATTTGTTAAAGAGACCATCTCCTCTCCATTTAATGGGTTTCAGCCCTTTGCCCCAAATCAGTTGTGCATAGATAGATGCATCTATTTCTGACTTGGTTGAGCTGGATGCCCAAAATGCTTTACTTACACAACTGGCAATTGAGTGCCTAAAGCATTTGACTACTAACCAGAAGTCTGGCAGTTCAAACCCACTTCAGAAGGAAGGTTGGGAAATCTGCTTCCTTAGTGATACCACCTTGGAAACCCAAGGAGGGGTCGCAATGAGTTGAGTCCGACTTGAGGGCACATGACAAAAACAACAACAACAACAAAAGTTGGTGATTTGAACCCACCAGCTGTTCCATGGAAGAAAGATTAAGCAGTGTGCTTCAGTAAAGATTTGTAGTCTTGGAAACCCAATGGAGTTGCTGTGAGTCAGAATAGACTCGATGGCAGTGAGGGTTTTTTTTTTTTCCCCCCATTGGTTTTGAAGTAACCTGGACTTTATTTTATTTTTATTTGATTTGATTTTATTTATTGTGATTTGGGTGACGATTTACAGGGCAAATTCACTTTCTATACAGCAGTTCACATACACTTTGTCTCATGACATTGACCACAGTTTACCACAATGCAACAGCTCCCCTCCCACTTCCTCCCCATATTACCTCTTCCCTGTGTCCATCCCTCCATGCACTCCTGCCCCCTGAGCTGTCTCCCTGTGCATAAGCAGCCCTTCATTCTCCCATGATTGTTCTCTCCAAGGAGTGTATCTACTTGAAGTAAATGTTCAACTCATATGCCTGTCTTTTGTTTGGCTGGAAACCACAGATGTGGGTTCAATTCCAGACCTGAAAGGCAGCTAGGGGCCATACTCTCAGTGATTCCACCAGGCTCTATCGCACCAGAAAACCTGGTCCCCACATTTTTTTTTCTCCCAATGATTTTGAGTTTTGTTCCACATTGTTCTCCCTCTCTATCAAGGATCTCCTACATAGATCCCCTTCCAAGTGGATGACAGTGGTAGTCAGGCACCATCTAGTTCTTCTGGTCTCCTAGTTGCTTAGGCTGCAGATTTGATGGTGTACCAGTCACTAGGACTAATTGTTTCCATGAATTTTGGTTTTCTTCATTCTTCTTTGCTCTGGGCAAGGAGAGACCCATCATTGCATCTAGATGACAGCTAGACTTTATTTTTGTCCAGAGATAATTTCATATCTTTTCTCTGAACTTAGATCCTTCTATGGATTATTGAAATACACACACACACACAGAGAAATGCATGAACATATATATATATATACTCAAAATAGAAATCAGTAGATTACGTGAAGATAATGAATATAGCTAAAGAGAACAAGCACGGGTTTTAAAGGTAAATACAACATCTTCTATCAGAATATGGAACAAAGGACTAGTCACTGAGAAGTAAAAAAATGATATAGAACATAATACAGAAAGTCCTAAATCCCATCTAGTATATAGTGCTTTTGGAGAAAAGAGAGAGAAAGAATTTATCAAATACTGAAGAGAAAAAAATATTTTACAGTGTTTAAGACATAAATCCATAGATTGAAATATTTTCTTGGAATGCAAATGTGTGAATAAAGGAGTCTTTGGGTGGTGTTATTTTGTAGGTTGGAAGTTTGAGTCAACCCGGAGGTGCCTTGAAGAAAGGTCTGGGGATCTACTGTGAAAAATCAGCCATTGAAACCTTGTGGTAGGAGGGGAAAAAAAAAAAAAAAAAAAAAAAGGCACTGCAGAGGCTGCTTATGTACAACAAACACCTTATGGGATTTGGCTTCTAGGTTTGGAGGATTAGAGTCATGATTTCATGGGACATTCCAGTCAATTGGCCTAATAACTCGTTTAGTGCTTCTGTTGTATCCTCTAGTTCATTGCTCAGTGCCTGGGGACTTAAATGCTTGCAAGCAGCCATCCTAGGCACAATTGCTCTCAATTTTCCTGGAACAACAGAGGAAGAAGGAGAGTCAGGAATAGGAGGAGAAAACGGAATATGTGGCTAATTCTCTCCATGAAAATCTGCCTTCTTTGCCATGAGGACAGAAGAACTGGATGGTGCCAGGCCAGCATCACTGAACATTTCAATCAAAGATTCTATAGAAGAATCCTGATGAAAAGGGAGGGAAAAAAAAATCACTTGGACTCCAGACTTTCTTGAGCTATGGAGGCTGGATGAACTCCTGAAACTACTGCCCTGAGATAGTCTTTAAACCTTGAAGCAAAAATATCTCCTGAATTCTTCATAAAACTAAACAATGATTTAGCTTAAGGAGTGAAAAAATGTCTGCCTTAAGCATTACACTATTTTAAGAACTATTTGGGATCAAATTGACAACAACAACTTGAATATTAGATAGGAAACTTAGGTGGCAGTGAGTTTATGTGAATGGGGGAAAAAACAACTCCAAAAAGGAGTGTGAGAATGGTTGCATAAGTTGAAGAAGGTAATCAATGTCACTGAGTCATACATGTAGAAACTGTTGAATTGGTATGTGTTTTGCTATGTATATTCTCAACAACAAAAACAAAAAAAATTTATAGAGTACAATTCTACTCTGAGACACATAGGGCCATGTGTCATTGTCTACTTGATGACAACTGTTGTTTTATCTTTGAAAAAAGTGCATCTCCTGTAGATGGCATTTAGTTGAATCTTGTTTTGAATCCAGTCTGGCAATCTCTTCCTTTTTATTGAATTGTTATATTCATTCAAATTTAATACAATTACTGATCTAGCTGAATTTACATCTTTGATTTTGCATTTTTTCCCTTATACCTCACCATTTTCTGTTTCTTTGTTGGTCCATTACTGCCTTCTTAATTTCTAGTATACATTTTAATTCTTGTAAAGTATATTTCTGAGCTTTTTTTTTTTAATAGTTGCTCCAGGACTTAAAATGTACATGCTAATTTGTCTACCTAGGCTAGATACGTAGTTCTTGTGATATACAGAAACTTTAGTCTTGCATTCCCCTATTCCTTTACCTTCAATTTCCACTGTTATTGTTATATAGACTGATCTATATATGTTGCAAACCCAATAATACATGGTTGTAATTATTACTTTATATCATTGTTTTGTCTTTTAAAGTAGCTAAGAAATAAAAGAGAATAAGTACGTACTTTGAGAGTTTATTATATTAACTTATTTCCATTTCTGATTGTTGGTATTTCTTCCTATGGATTTGTGTTACCATCTGGTGTCATTTCCTCACATTCTTATAGCTTTCTTCCCACTCTTATTGTTTGTGATGTAATTGTCAAATATGCTACATTTTTAAAATGTCATAGGTCACTAGTATAATTACATACATAATTTTATGTGTTACTCTTTAAATCAGTTTAGAGAAAACAGAAAAAAGAAATATTCTATTATACTGTGTTTATAATTACCTACATAATTACATTTACTGAAATTTTCATTTTTTTCATGAAGATTAAAATTACTATATGGTGTCATTTTCATTCAGCCTGAAGAACTTTCTTCAATATTTCTAGTAGGTGGGTCTGCTAGCAAAAAATTAAGGTTTTTCTTGTCTAAGTGTTGGTTGAATTCCCCTTCATTTCAGATAGTTTTGCTGTGTATAAGATTCTTTCTTGACATGTTTTTCTCTTAACAGGTTTAATATGTTTTGCCTATTTTCATTGCTCAGAGAGTTCATGAGTTTACTTCATGTTCAGCCAAGGACTAATAACTAAGAAATTCCCTGTTGGTTAGTTCTCAGAGGACACAGTCCTTTTGGACCACCAGGGATTAATTTGGTTTTAACTAGGTTCTCTTTGACTTCTCTTTTCCTGATCTTCCTGTTAAGCTTCTGGCTGGTCTACCTGTATGGTATCACATACAGATTTTTACCTCCACTGATTGTAAGCTGGTTTCCTATATTGTTTTCATTTCAGCATATTAGTATATTCCATGCTGATAGAATACATAGACTTTATCTTCTCACTCATAGCTAATAAAAAGCCTATAACAACTGTTAGCCACAAGCTCAGCATTACTTTAGTACAATAATAATAAAAAACACTGAACTTCATGCAAAGTTAAGCTTTCCTCCTCACTCAACTCAGGCCTATTCCAAGCTGGAAGCCTGCAGAGAATATAATAGTTATTGCCACATTTTATGTATTTACCAGCCTCATAACTACATGCCTTCTCCCACACTTTCTAGGCTGTCTGTGATTTCTGAGTGTGGAAGTTGAGGAGACAGGAAAAAAGAGGAACAATAATGGTTCTATATGATTAGCAGAATGACTTGCTTGACATCTTTTTTGTGGCTATGTCAGATATTTCAAGCCAATTCTTTCTCCTGTGGGCACATTCATAAGCTCATGGAAGATGTCCCAATATTAACAACTGCCTTAGTCATCTCCTTGAAATATTGAGAACAAGATAAGAATATCCACTATGGCCACTTAATCACTATTGGCCTGTTGTTCCTAGCCAGCACAAAAACGAGAAAAAGAAATAAAAGTTTTAAGAATCAGAAAGGAAAAAATCAAGGCTTATTTCACAGTGACATAGTGTATAGTATAAATTTAAAGAACCTATAAAAATCTCTTAGAATTGATAAGTAAATTTGGCAAGATCTCTGCACATAAAGTTCATGTTCAAAAGTCAATTGTCTTTCTAAATGTGACTGCAAAAATAACAATGAAAATTAACAATAATATAAAATACATAGTGATAAATCTAATAAAACATGTACCCAGCCAGTACATTGAAGTTGTATATCATTACTGAGAAAATTTTGTTATATATATTTTTTAAAATGCATTTTATTGAAATATAATTTATGTACACTAAAATACACAAAACATGGGTCAATGCATTTTTTTTTTTATTTTGCCATGTTCCCTCCCCTCCTTTCTCACCCCTGGCAACCAACAAAAAAAGTTTCCCTCCATATATAAACCTTTCCTTGACCCGCCACAACAACAAACTAATACTACATTTGTCCTTCTGTGATTGACTTATTTCACTCAGCATAATGTCCTCCAAGTTCATCCATATTATGCAGTGTTTTGCAGACTCTATATTATTCTTTAATGGTGCATAGGATTCCAGTATGTGTATGTGCCATAGTTTGCTCATCCATTCTTCCGTTGATGGGCACGTAAGTTGTTTCCATCTTTTTGTTATTGTAAATAGTGCTGTGATGAACATGAGTGTGCATGTATCTGTTCCTGCCCTGGCTCTCACCTCTCTAGGATATATACCTAGTAATGGGATTGCTGGGTCAAATGGTATCTCCAATTCCAACTTTCTAAGGAATCACCATATTGCTTTCCACAGTGGTTGTGTCACTTCACAGTCACACAAGCAGTGTATGAGAGTCCCAATCTCTCCACATCCCTACCAGCATTTGTTATTTTCTGTCTCATTGAACCTTGCCGTCAGTGCTGGGGTGAGACGGTATATCTCATTGTTGTTTTGATTTACATCTCTCTGATGGCCAACGATTGTGAGCATCTTTTCATGTATTAGCTGACCATCTGAATATCCTTCTTGGTGAAGTGTCTAGTCATATCTTCTGCCCATTTTTCAATTGGATTGTTAATTCCTTTGGTGTTGAAGCACTGGAGTTTTCCATAAATCTTAGAGATAAGTCCCTTGCCAGATATGTAATTATCAGCAAATATGAATTTGTTGCTGTCATTTTTGTCATGTGCTTTTTCATTGTGTCGATTTCTTTGTTCCATATAATTTTCTATGCTGAGCTCATTTTGTTTAAGAATCATGTTATCACTTCCTTCATTGCTGTTGTTTTAGTATTTGCTGAATATTTATGCTGGTCCTCTTTTTTATTTTGATATGAAGCTTTATCATTTTTCTTTGAGGTTACCCTGTAATTTATAGTTTTCTTCCCAAGTGTAGAACAGTCCATTCTATCCTGTAGTTGTCTTGACTTTCCTACCATCTAGAAGTTCTGTAACAACACAACTCTTTTTTCCCTCTTTTTTGGTTTGTAGTTGACTTCATTTGTCGGTTGGTGTCTCGGGTTCCCTGTTTACAATCTTGTAGGCTTATTTACTTTGTATACTTCCATAGCTGGATTGGTTTCTGGGTTATATCATCATATGTATTAATGTTCAGTTGTTGGTGTTGTTGCTTCTCTGTCCAAAGGGCTTCCTTTAGCATCTCTTGTAAGGTTGGTCTGGTTTAAACAAATTCCCTTAATTCCTGCTTATCTGGAAATGTCCTAATTTCACCATCATATCTGAGGGACAGTTTTGCTGGGTACATAATTCTTGGTTGGAAATTTTTCTCTTTCAGTGTTTTATAGATATCATCCCACTGTCTTCTCGCCTGCATGGTTTCTGTCAAGAAATCTGAGCTTAGTCTTATTGGTTGTCCCTTGTAGGTAACTTTGATTTTTCCCATGCTGCTTTTAGAATTCTTTCTTTGTCTTTGGTTTTGGTGAGTTTGATGATGTTATGTTTGGTGTTTTTCTTTTGGGGTCTCTCCTGCTTGAGGTTCATTGGACTTCTTGAATGGATATATTCTCATCTTTCATCATATCAGGAAAATTCTCTTCCAACAAATCTTGGACAATTTTCTCAGTGGTTTCATTTTTGTCTTCCTGTTCTGGAATTCCAATGACATGTAGGTTATTCCTTTTGATGGTATCCCACATGAACCTTAGGCTTTCTTCTTTTTGTTTTAATCTTTTTTTCTGATTGATCCCTTTCC